>NW_024412422.1:115678-130362 GCF_014898765.1 Herpailurus yagouaroundi | reverse complement strand
AGACAGAAAGCTGTCTCTGTCACCCCCAGGACTGCCGGTGAGAAACAGACAGGGAGGCCTTGGAGACCCTGGAGGGTCTGAGGGTCTGACTCTGAGCACAGAAGAAATTTAAAGGGTCAGTGACAGTAGTTGCCTCTCATGTTGTTTTTTCTTCCTCTCCTTCCTCTCCTGTTTCTTTCTTTCTTTCTTTCTTTCTTTCTTTCTTTCTTTCTCTTTCTTTCTTTCTTTCTTTCTATCTTCTTTCCTTTTGTTTTCTTTTCTTTCTCTCTCTTTCTCTCTCTTTCTCTCCCTATCTCTCTCCCTTTCCTCCTTCCTTCCTTCCTTCCTTTCTTCCTTGGATAAAGAGCTTTATTTGGATTAAATGAGAGCTGGAGAAAGCGAAGGGCCAGAGACGCCAGTGAGATTAGGTTCCAAAAGGGCAGGCAGAGCTTATCAACCCAATGGACTCCATTTCCCAGCAGCCTTCCAGTTAGTAGGGTCAGTAAAGTCCTGCTGGGAAATGTATTTGCCAGTAAATGACCAACGTTTGCCCACCATCACTACAATGGTAGAGTTTCTCTTTTCCATAATTAAATCTCCATATCACCTCCCACAACACCACGAATATTGCAAAAAAGGCTAAAAAATCACATTTGACACCTCTTATACTCGTCTTCAGTAGTTAGCTCCGAAGTCTCATCCTCTGCCAAAAAGAGTTCTACTAAACTCATCAGCTGAAATGTCCATCCAAGTAGTGAGAAGACAGTCTTTACTAACCCATGGTCATTCTTATCCAGTTTTCCCTGCCAGTTTTGGCTGAACAGCAGAGTAAGGCTCAGAGAGGGGTGAAGGAGGAGGGAGATGGGCCTAATTTTCCCCAGTACAAAGATGGCATCCGATTCTTGGTCGGAGAGCAGAACCAGAAAGGCTTGAGGGAAGGGTCCAGGCCCTGTACTCAGTCAGAAACAGTGCTGTAGAAGAGGACGAGGAGAAGGAGTAGAAGGAGGAGAAGGGGGAGAAGGAGGAGGAGCAGGAGGAGGAGGAGGAGGAGGAGGAGGAATGCTTGCCATGCTTGTGGTTTTGTATATCTGTAAGAACTTTCTTCATTTTCTTCCACATCTTCTTTCCATTGGCATTCCTGGTCTTACCATGCCAGGTGCCAAGGGATTCACAGGAGGAATGCCAGGACAGATGTGGGGTAGGGAGTAGGTAGGGACCTAGGGGTTGGCCTCCCGGATACCCTGGTTATGATGCAGGATGAGGATGCACTGGGGAGAAAGCTGGATTCCCCCGGGGAGCTGCTGCAGGAGATGGAGAGGGGCCTGGAGGGCAGGCAGGGTGGTCAGGTGGTGGATGGCAGGATGGGCACCTTCAGGGTACCTGACGCACCAGCAGTCGGGCCATTGCCCCCTCTCTGCACTCAGCCCTTGTAACCGCCAAGTCCTTCGTTTTATGTGACACTTATATAACCACACCTTTCTGTCCTTGCATTGTTTCAAGATATACTTTTCTTTACCATTCTTTTCTTTTATTGTAGTTTAAAACTTTTTGAAGTTTATTCTTCTTTGAGAGACAGAGAAAGACAGAGTGTGAGCAAGGGGGGCAGAGAGAGAGGGAGACACAGAATCTGAAACAGGTGCAGGCTCCGAGCTGTCAGCATAGAGCCCATCGCAGAGCCTGAACTCATGAACTAAGAGATCATGACCTGTGCCGAAGTCAGAGACCTAACTGACTGAGCCATTCAGGCACCCCATTTACCATTCTTTTAAATTCATCCTATATGTATCTTTATTTGAAGAGCGACCCTTTTGATCCGTTATGTCAATCCGTGTCTGTAACTGGAACAATTGGTGCATTTAAATGTAATATAATTTAATGTCCTTATGTAATATATTTAATGTAATATCATCTTTGTTATCTTATTTTGTTCTCTTCTTGAATCCAGATTTAGATTTAAAGAAGTTAAATTCCTTTCTCACTCTTTTCTTGCCTCCTGTTTCACATATTGACTATTTCACATGTTGACTGTTGTGCAGTTTTTACTTTTAGTAGCATGGATGATGAGTAGCCTGACCCGGAACAAGAGAACTAGGAGGAGACCCTGAGGACTGGGTGTCACCGGAAACCCAACTGGGGCCTCCACCCGGGAGCTGTTAGTGTCAGCCCATGTTTTTCAGCCAAAGTTTGTTATACTTTCCCGAGCAGAAAGAAGTGACCACCACAACCAGACTAGGCAGCCTCACGTCCGCAGCCTGGACGTGAGGCTCGTCTCTGCTGTCAAAGAGCCTGTTCAGAGAAGGAGCAGGTGTCTCGGGTGGCACACTGAGTCGCTGGGGTTTGCCACGTCTTCTCCCCCCTTCCGGTCTCAGAAGGATCTGCATGGCACCTGAGCTTGACCTGCCCACGCGCCTTCTCAAAGGAAACCTAAAAAGAAGCAGTGATGAAGTGCTTGTACAGCCTGTCTACTTATTGCTAAAGTTTTGAGCCAGGGTCTTTAGGAAAGAAAATATTTCACCATTTATTCAAATTACCTTTTATGTTATTACCTGAATTCAGTGACTGTTTTCTTACAGAGCTGTTTGAAATGTATACATCTTTATCCTAGGATCAAAAACAGTGAACACTCTGTATTCTTTTTAAAGTCTCTAAGAAAACAAATCATTTGCTTTTATTAATGCTCTCCACCTCTCCTGGGCCTGCCTCCTTTTCACATCAGCACCTTGTGCCTGGGAGTGTGTGTTGGCCTGAGCTGACCAGGTGCAGACGTCCGAATGGACAGGGGCCTGAGCTGTAGTTTTATGAGATGGGAACCACCTGGCCTGTGTCTCCTCCGCAGATGCCGGAGCCCACAGACCATGTCCCAACCTGAATTACAAAGAGGATGGAGGGAAGACGATGCATATGGTGGGGACCTGGTTGTTCAAAGTTCTATCATCTGCCTCTCTGATCTGGACCCCAAACTTCCAAGCTACGTGGTTAGTCAGGGACTGAGTTCAATTCCCACAAGACATGCACTGCGTTAACCAAATCAATCCCACAATCCCCTCCCTAGTCGCCCAATAGCGTCAGGGCAGATGGAGGGGTGACGTGATCGACTCACGTGAAATCTGAGGCTGCTGATCGGTGGGAGACGGAGAACAAGTCTGTGTCATGCAGAGGGTGTGTCTTTTGGGTGTGACCGGAGCCTGCAGAGACATTCGGTCCTCATGAGAGAAGTCAGGGTGAGGCACAATGTATTGCTTGTGTGTTCCCTTTCTTCCCCAGACAGTGTCGGCTCCCTGAGCCTGGGGACACTCCCCGTCACTTCTGCACTGCGACTTGAGCTCCTAAACCAACAGAGGTCATGTAGTGAGGGTTCAGTAAATGCCATTCATGCATATCATGTGGACAATGACTTTCCTGAGTCGGACACAGCTGTACTGTGTGTCCGGGTCAGTCCTGACACCGTGATATGAACTCATCTGTGTCCCTCAAAACCCTATATGGAAACCGGAACCCACATTATGACTGTTTGAGAAAAGGCATTAAAAGATGTCACCGTGGATAATGAGGTTAAAAGGGTGTTGCCCCCATAAACAGGGCTGGCGTCTTCATAGAAGAGGTAGAGGCAGCATGGGTGAGCACACATGGGAATGCCACGTGAGGACCCAGGATGAATGTAACCATTTGCAAGCCAAGGAGAGTGACCTCAGGGGAAATCAATCCTGCCACCCCCTTGAACGTGGACATTTAGTTTTCAAACTGAGAGAAATTCACTGTCTTCTGTGTAGGCATCCAGTGTGTGGTATCGTCATTTGGTAGGGGTAGCAGACAGGCACAACCCTCAGGGACACTGGTCCCCAGGACAACCGGCCCCAGCATCCAGGAGTTTCTGCTCAGCTTGTATGAAACAGAAAATGTGTGCCTATAAGGACAGGCTTTGGGGACAGAATTGACAGGAAAAGGACATAGACTAGAGGAGGCTCATTGGGTTTGGTTTCAGGCGTCAGTTTTAGGCTAAACAAAGAGGGAAGCAACAGTTTTGGCAGAAAGTGGGGCTGAAGAAGGAAAGCCCTTCACTGTGGGCACAGCAGGTTTTCGTCTCACTTCCCCACAGGCCTGGAGCTCTGTGTGAGCACTGCGACTGCTGTCCCATGATGCACAATAATAATCAGCCTCGTCGTCAGCCTGCAGCCCAGTGATGGTCAGGGAGCCTGAGCTGCCAGACTTGGAGCCAGAGAATCGATCGGGGACCCCGGAGGGTCGTTTGTTATTCTCATAAATCAGGAGGCTGGGGGCCGTTCCTGGGACTTGTCGGTACCAGCTCACATAATTACCACCCCCGATGTTGGAGCTGCTTCCAGTGCAGGAGATGGTGACCCTCTGGCCCAGGGACCCCGACACGGAGGGCGGCTGAGTCAACACTGACTGGGCCCAGGACCCTGGAAGGGGTAGAAACACAGAGAGGGTGATGCTGAGGTCTGGACACAAGGGAGTGGAAGCAGGACCCACATGTCCTCCCAGAGCCCCTTCCAGTGTGCCCTCATCCAGTCACCTGTGCAGTGAGCGAGGAGAGTGAGAAGGAAAGGAGACCAGGCCATGGTGGTAGTCATCACCGATTCTGTCTTCTGTGCCTCACGGCTGAGCAGAGCCTCCCCTAACCTCTCCCTTCCCCTCTTCATCTTCTGAGGGAGGGAGGGCCCCCTCCATGCAAATGAGACCCCAGCTCTCTGACCCCTCCCTGGGCCTGTGTCAGTTCCCTCTGCCTGAGGATGTCAGGGGGCTGGTCGAGGGGGGGCTGTTTCAGGCCAAGGGTGAGGAGGACACAGTTGTGAGCCGTGTGCAGGGGGCACTGACAGTACAGGTGGCAGGTTTCAGTTCTCATCAGCCCTGAACCCACAGCAATGGGTCCTGTGAGCCCCCTGGTGTTCGGACTCAGAGCTGCCATTGTTTGAACTGGTAGGCAAGTCCACCAAAGAGAGCTCCTGTGCCCCCACTGCACTGCCCACTGTACCCCGACAAGGGTCAGTCCGGGTGTCCCTCTAGGGAACCTCCTGTAACCTAAGCCAGACTGGATGCTCTACTCAGACTCCTCAGGGGGAGTCAGTCCATGGCTGCCTGTATGGGTCATGGGTCAGGAAGGAGGTGGTGTCTCTACCAAAAGTCCACTTAGATCAAGATCATGCCCAGTGCAATGATGAGTACCACCAGACACGTGGACCCTTCTGTGTAGGATTCTGTGTCCTTTCCTGTTACGTGATTTCTCCCGGGTTTCCAGAGCTCACCTTCTTCTAACTTTCCCGCAGCACTGAGGAGAGAGGGAGAGCTCTGTTCAGGCTGTGGGGAGAAACAGTTGTGCGTATTCCTCGGCGCGTTACGCTAAAAAATCTTTGTCGTCTGTCACTATGTCTGCTTGTTGAAAACATTAGCTCCTCTCATACTATGTGCAGGGATTCCTTCCAGGATCTGCTCTCCCAGCAAAGAGACCCAGTCTGCAGGAGCCTTGAGTGTGACACTGACCTCAGAGCCCAAAGGACAAACTTGCAGGCCGTTCTAGGAGGGAAGGAGTGACAGCAGTAGGTGCTCTGACAAGGACCCAGTGACACAGTTTATGGGTTAGTCAGCACTTAGCCCAGTGTGCCCTTTGAATGGGTGTGTGCTCCTATACACAAAATTTCTCTCAGTAAGATTTATTTCAGTCAATGACATCGTTATTATGAAAATGCAGGTACAATCACTAGGATAGTTCTCTCAGTTCTGTATTTCTTACAGAGAACACATGAAATTGTGGTTAAAAACATGGATGGAAAAACAATGCAAAAAGGATGCCTGCTATAAATTTTGCAAAGTCATGTTTTCTTCGCCACCAGCTTACTATGGTGGAGTTGTTCTATAAGTAGGTGAGTGTGGCATGATGTCCAATGAAAGCCCAGGGGGAGTCTGTTCCTGTGAACCGCAGCCATCTCAGTGATTCAATTACTAAGCACACACAGAGCTTCTAGGAGTGAGCGATTTGGGGTCAGACTTGTCTCTGGGGTGAGCACAGTTCTACCTACGTTCTTTGTGTCCAGCATATTCAGGAGAGAGCAATAATTCATCCAGCCACCATGACTAGAGGAGTGAATTTCTATTCACCAAGGCTACATAAATCTTCGGTCAAAGATCCCACACGTGAGTGGTGGAGAGGTGGAGATGAGGGGGACTATGTCCCTGAGGTCACAGGCATTGTGGCCCCAGTTTGAGACAGAAGAGTTTTCATCAGAGCTCCAAGCTGGCTGGAGGTGTCACTGGGGGGACTGAGGGAGTAACAGTCCAGCATTAAGAGCACAGGGAGAGTGTGATACATCGCCCTGGGCTTTGAGCTGTGTGGGAGCAAACCTGAAGCTGCTATTCCAGAACCAATGTACTGATCAGCCTCAAGTGCTGACTGGAGCCCAAGGGGGTCAGAGGCTGAGCTGCCCACAGCGATAGAGACTCACCCTGGGATTCCTGAGCATCAACTTGTCTTAGGAGAGAAGGTGATCAGGGCAAGTCCTGGCTGCTCAGTGACAGGACACTGGTCACACTGGATGTCGCTGGAGTTTCCTGATGATGAGGATGCTTCCTCCTGGGCTTGTGACCCTGAGGTTGGTTGGATGAGCACAGGTTGACCATGAGTTTTGGGGAGAAAGAGAAGCCAGGAAGCTACAAAATCCAGAACACCATATACTCAGATAGAGGAGAGATCCGTGTGTGTGTGTGTGCGTGCGTGTGTGTGTGTGTGTGTGTGTGTATGTGAGAGAGAGGGAGGGAGAGAGAGAGAGAGAATGGAAAACCTTTCCTTCAGAGGCCACACATGAAGACAAGTGTATCCCTGTCCCCTTATGGCCTCTCTGCATTTGCTGAGTGTTGTGTTGGTCCCCATACAAACCCATCCCTGGGGCTGACTCTCTGTATGACCGTCCAGCGTTCTGGAGCCTGGAACTCAAGAAGGCCAATGTCTGGAAGGCCACTTCTCTTGCACGACTATGAAACTTACACAAGGAGAGTAACATGGTCTGAATTAGTTCTAATAGGAATTTCACTGAATCAGAATGTCAGGCCTTGTGGATGGGCCTTCTGTCCATTCTCATTCCTGTAGACACACTTCCCATAGCTGTGGGGCCTTCAGGTCTTAGGAAGCACAAGATAGGGGCTCATCACACAGCCCCTTCCTCATGCCCTTCACATCACAGCCCTCCCCCACTGCGCCTCTCGTATCCCCTGATACCTCCATTGGGTGACCATCAGATAGTGTCTACTGTTATTTTGCAAAAGGGTTAATGCTTGACACTGCATTGCTTGGTGCAAAACTGTGTGGCTGAGTGAGTGTCCTGATGGTCTTAGAAACCAATATTCTCAAGACCAAGAAAAGCTGTCGTGTATTGAAATATGTAGCCAATCCTTCCTTCGTTCACTATGGCAAAAGTTACCCTGTGTGCAGCCTCAGTCATTCTGAAGGAGGAAGTAATTGCATGAATTGCTTCTCTGTGCAAATACTCAAAGGCTGGGTGAACATTCATGTCACGGAAATACAATAATCGTGTTGTCGTATTACAGAGATTGATGAGGTTGGTGGGGCATGAAAACTACAATCAGAGATGAGAGCAGGAATCAGATGAGGAAGTGATTTCCTGCTGGTCCATTTCTGCAACGTCTCTGTAGAGATGGACCCTGGAGAGTGGAAACTCTTGCAAGATTATAGTTTTCTCTGAAATCCTAACATAGAGATGGTTTTCGGGCCTGAAGAGCCATAGAGAGAGACGGAAGGCCTGAGGGAAGCAGGAGAAGAGGGGAGGCGAGCAGAGTGTGTGTGGCGGAGGGTGCGGTGAGGAGAGTCTGAAGACTTTGGGACTCACTTTTAGTCAGATGGGTGAGAGAGGAAATTGTGTCTCTGACCAAGGTGCTTATTAACATGTCAGATATGGATGTGTCATCAGTAACACAAGAGACACACTTTACGGCTTGAGATTTGTGGATGAATGTGAGTACCTCTGTCACCATTTTCAGTCAAGACAACAGTACTGTGTGACCTTAGAAACTATACACGTGTCTCTGCCCCTAGATGCTGACACCGAGTTTCTGAAAATCTTGTCATTTTCTAAGTGAAAAGAACAGTAGAAACATCCTAGTTCTAATGATGTGACTCTGGGTGGGCTCCCTGAAGCCTCCTGGGTGGGGCTGGTCCCCAGAAAGACCAAGGCTTGGTCAAAGGCTGGGAATCTTCACCCCTCATACCTGAGAGACAGGAAAAAGGCTGACAGTGTAGTTAATGTCTGATCATGTCTCCCCGAATCCTCAATAAAATCACAAAGTGCAGCGTTTGAAGAGCTTCTGGTTTGGCGAACACATCCACTCCCAGAACAGATGCACCTCAACTCCCCAGGGACTGATGCTCCGGTGCTGGGGACGCTCCTAGACCTGACACAAGGTGGCTCTTCATTACTTGTTCCCCTGTCCCCTTCATCACATCTTTAGTGAACTGACTAAAGGAGTCAGTGTTTCCCTGAGTTCTGTGAGCCCCTCAGGCGAATAAATGGAACGCATCGAGGGAGTTGTGGGAACCTCCAATTTGTCACACGTTGGACAGAGGGTACAGGTGAGCTACTAGCTGCTGGTGGCATCAAAATGGGGAGCAGCCTCCTGGTGCTGAACCCTTCACCTGTGCACACATCACCGTTTCCTGGCAGATAAACCTCGGTGTGAAATTCAGGTAAATTTGAGGACACTCTCCACATGTCCCAGAGAGTTCCTTGTTGTGGGAAAACACATAAACACACAAACATATAATCAATGACCAGGAGTGTGTAAAGTGAATTATTCTGAGAGTAGTAAAGAAGACAAAACAGGAGAGAGAGAGACTGAGGTTCATGCTGTAAAAGTATTTATTCTCCAGACCCCATAGGCCTGTGCCATCGGGCTCTATTCCCTCACCTGTGTGCGCTCCTGGGACACCTGTGCTGTCTCAGGCAACAGCATGATCTGTGTGTTATTCCTTCTTCCTCAAGGACACGTGACCCCTCAGAGGACTCCCTCCTACAGGAGCATCCACACAAGTGTCTCAGTACAGGATGCTCAGAGACAAGGCTTTCAGCCCCAAGTGTTTTGGTCTCACTCGCTCTTCCTCTAAGACACTGTAAGGAAAGCTGCTCCCACTGCCAGGATCTGTAGCACAAGAGAAGCTTCGTGCTTAGGCTGCTCATCAGAGATGAGCAGAATTCCTGCATTGGCTCAGGCATCTTTGGATTCAGAGAAGCAACTGGGGACCCCGGACCCTGGTGCTTATTTGAGTGTGAAGAGAACCAGAGAAGATACCAGGGAGGGCTCCCTGGCATGTCTGGAACCTGTCTATGTAGTAGCTGCAAACACGGGATCCACTGTTCATGGTGCAGGTGAGTCTGGCTGTTGTTCCTGGAGATGCATAGAGAGGGGGTGCCTGGGTCAGCACAGGCTGGGAGAGAAACCTGCAAACACAGACACTCAGGGGGGGTGGGTGGGGCTAGAAAGGAAAAAGAAAAAGCATCTCTCAGGTCACTGAGCACGGAAAGAGTGATTTGGAGCCCACCCTGTGTCCACCAGGCCTGTCCCTACCTGTGCAGTGCGGGAGGAGCTTAAGGAAGACAGGAGTCCAGGCCCTGGTGGCACAGCCTCTGGTCCCCACACTGGCCTGGGCTGCCCCAGGCTCTCATTTCCCCTCCACCCCTGACACAGGAGGGGCTGTCCATGCACGTGGGTCCCGTTCAGTGACAGTCCAGCCCCTCCCTGAGCCCTGGTGCTGGAGCCCAGCCCACACCACACACTGAGGAGGGTGGAGGTAGCACTCATCCCCCGGGGAGAGCTCTGGAACAAGCACGTGCTGAGACAGCTCAAAGCCTCCAGGTTGGGCTCCTTTGGGTGACTGGTCGTCACTGACCAGCACTGTAGGGACCACAGGGCTGTTCCAAGCACATCCCTTTAAACTCATGTTGAAACATGAAAAATGAATACAAACAACTTGTGAGCGATAGCTCCTATTAAGAATACCTTAATGCATACTTTCTCAAACAGTTACAATTTGGCTATACTCCAAATATATTGAGTGTATAGACCAATTGTAATAGAAAAATGGAAAATGTTATTCTAGAAGCACTCCATAGAAATGCATAAGATACAGATGTTTTCACAGGGGACAACTAACAAAACTTCAGATTTGAGAAGAATACTTTTTATTTGCTCCTTGGTTTTTCATAATATCAAAAGGTATATAATATTTCTTAGTTCATTTACAAGGGTTATAAAACTCAAAAGTACACTAAAAAACATTGCACAAAAAGGAAAATTATAGACCATTATTATTAAAGAGTGATAGAAATAGTCTGTATAAAATATTAACAAAGAGACCTCAATACCATATTAATAAATTGATACACAATTATTAAGTGTGATTTATTCCAATGATACAGTTGGGTCACGTAGTAAGAAAATCTTTACTTACATACCATCTTATTACATTAAGAGATACGATCATATTGCCCCAATTGGTCTCAAAGAGCCTTTGGACAAATTTCACACCAAATCCTAATAAGAGCCACATAAACACAGAAACAGATCCATTTATGACATGGTAAAACACACACTCTCACACACTTATGATGTGGTCCTGAGGCCGGCATCCTTGTTCATGGAGTAGCGAGGGGACCAGTTCCACAAGGATCAAGAACATGCAGAGGGAATCATCAGTCCATTAATTTGCAACCTTATTCCTCACGTGTTAGACAATGTAACTAAAAGCCAAATCGATGGTTACTACTTTGCATGGATGGGAAAGGACAAGTGGTCACTCTTGAAGTCCCAGGTGGATGTCATGGCCTTAGATAGGGCCGTGTTGTGGCAGCAGTGACAGCAGAGATCTTAGTGAGTGATTAGTCACTGTTGGTGACTTACTGGTGACACTCAGTACCAGAGACACGAGGGGTGGAACAAACGCAGCAGAGAAGAGGTCTTGTCCCACGTGAGCAGGTGAAGAGCCCTTTGCAAGGTGTGGGGCAGTGACCCCGGATCTGAAGTGATTATTTCCTCCCACTCTGGCTGCATCCTATACAATGTCAATCTTCACATTGATGGGGCATCTGTCCCACACCCAGAATAGTGCATATTGCAGAGGTTTCCAGTGGGGACCTTGGCTCAAGTGACCAGTTTACTAAGAGATGGGTTGTGAGTCTGGTGTCGCTGTCCCTGCTCCTTGAGGACCTGAGGAGAGAGCATGTCCTGTGTGACCTCAGGGACTGCTTTCTGTAAAATCTGGCAAAGGCTCCCTGTATAAAAGACTGAAGGAGACACTCCAGGAACAGAGCTCTGTTCCCTGAGGTTCCATTGAAGGGATTCTGCCCACAAGCTGCCTTATCCTCTGAGCAGGTCCTGAGAGCCCACTTTCTCCTGGGAAATGCACTCTGACTATGCCTTGTGTATAAGCCTGCAATTCTCCAGATGCCAGAGGAAAAAGGAAGAAGTGATCCACGTTGGAAGCAATGTGGTGACCCAGCCAGATGCAGGGGCTCACAGGGCAAAGGACGCTCCCAGGTGGAGGCAGGTCACACAGCCCTGAGGCTCCAGTTTGCCTACTGCCCCCCAGGCAGCTTAGCTGCTGACCCTCACTCTGCAGGCCCCTGTTCGCTCTGCTCCCCTGCTGCCCTAGGCACCATGTCCTCCAGCTGCTGTGATCCCCTCTGCACGCCAAGCAGAATGTTCATTTGGACAGCAGTCGTACTGATGTTGTGACCCATGGGAGCAGAGTACCAAAGGGCCTTTCTGGGTCCCTTAGTGGAACCATGACACTCTCACGTTTGGAAAAGTATCTCAGTGGAAGCTTGTGATTTGCTTTGAAATGTCCATCTCTGCCAACAGTATCCCCAGAACTTCTCTGTGTCTCCTGTTCACAGATGCTGCACGTGGTAAATGTAAAGACAGTGAAGGGGTGTCTCTGGGACACACATATGGGGACACGGCCCGTGTGCATGTGCGGCGTGCAGGGGAGTTGGGACAAAGAGGTCTTTACAGAGCTGTGGTACATAAGGGGGGATCTGTAGGGTGAGTCAAGGATGTCCCTGAGAGGAGGAGCCCTGGGTCAGAGGTCAGGGCATGTGTCAAGGCCCGAGAAACAGGGGTGGCTGCTTGTTGATGACTCTAGTGGACATCCACTGGAGGTCTAACAGGTAGACCATGGATTGATGCGACAGAATAAAAAGACCAGAAGAATAAAACAAGACCCCTCTTCCCCAGTTTTCTAGTAGTCACCTCCCTGACTGTGGTCCCACTCAAGATTCTGCTTGCAAACGTTTTTGTTCTGTGCGATGGCCCAGACGTCTGTGCCTGGCCTCAGGCCTGGGGAAGGGTGCCATGGGGTTGGAGGGAGAAAGGTGATGTACGGGAGTGAGTCGGAGCTGAGCACTCCCGGGGCCCCTGAGGCCCAGGTGAGGGACAGTCACAGTGCAATGTGGGCCGTGTTTGCCTTAGTATATGAGAGCCATTCGAGTATTTTCCTCCTGGCCTGGCCCAGAGCCCAGTTGTTTCAGGGCAGTCTGACGAGCCCACCGTTGACCCCGGTCCTGGTCACCCAGCTGCTCTGACAACACACATCATCCCTAGAGCACACTCTGACCTTTGCAGATGGATATTTGAGCTTTCAGTGTCCAGGGAAGCAGCATGAGTAGATCCTCTTCCGGATGCTTGGGATGGAGACATTAATTTTCTTCAGGTCACTAACACCATCCAGGCTGGTCAACATAGGGGTTATTTTACAATGTTTATGTTCCTGGACATATTAGTGTTTCCTGACATTGGTTTTGAGTACTGCAGGGGCCTGGCATCACTAACAGTCTCCAACCTAATTTGTTTTAACGTTTATTTGAGAGAGAGAGAGAGAGAAAGAGAGAGAGAGCGGGAGACACAAATCGGAAGCAGGCTCCAGGCTCTGATTCCGTGGCCCAGAGCCCAAGGCAGGGCTTCGGCTCACAAACCACAAGATCATGACCTGAGCCAAAGTCCTAAGCTTAACGGACTGAGCCACCCAGGCACCCCTACCAGTCTCTAATCGAAACCAATTTCAAGGCCTCATATTTCCCAGGTTCACTCCCGGTTCATATGTGATAAAAAGTCCATGGGGGTTATCCTTGAATTTTGAATACTTTTTGCTGCTGTTGCTGCATTATGAGAATCTCCTGTTATATCCCACCACCTCCATGGTACAGGCTCTAGGGCATTTGAAGTCTCTGTTTGTCAAAAGACTACCTGTTCTCCGCAGAGAAGTATCCACTGTACTTCATTCCCACTCTGGGTTTTGACCAGGCCTTTATACTTAGTCTGGAATTTAATTTTCTTCTCTGGTATACTCAAGACCCATTTGCCTCTAATAGTCCAGTTTTGTAAGTGTTCTCAGGATGAACATTGATATAAAGCATTATACAGTACAAGGGAATCTATCTTCTTAGAAATTCGTTCTCTGCTCATCCGTTAAGGGGCATTCAGGGAAGGGAATCCCACTCACATTCAACCCGATTATATTTATTTGGTAAATGTTCCATGGGTTAGCAGTGAAAAGACAACAAAATGTCTAGATTTTTTCCAGTAATACCAGGGTTCTCTGGACAAGGTAGGATGGGTTCATAGGCCTTTTTCTCTAAAATAGTGAGATTTGTTTCAGCATCATTCCAGACCGAGTCAGAGGAAAAACAAAGACACAGAAAACCTAGAACACATGCAGTTACACTCTACTGGTCTCACCCTGGCAATTACGTCTGCAACAGCCTCGTTTCCATATAAGGCCTCATCCTGAAATATGGGAGTTTTTAGAACTTTTAATCACATGAAATGTTGGAGACACAGTTCAATGCATAACAATATCCACAGTTTATTCAGATTTTCTTACTTTTTACCTAGTGTCCTTTTTCTGTAGTAAGATCCAGTTAAGATTCTTTGCGACATTGAGTTGTGAATTGTCCTTAAGCTTCTCTTACTGTGACACTTCTTCAGACTGTCCCTCTTGTTGGTGCCTTTGTTTTTTTGTTTTTTTGTTTTTTTTAACATTTTTTATTTATTTTTGGGACAGAGAGAGACAGACCATGAACGGGGGAGGGGCAGAGAGAAAGGGAGACACAGAATCGGAAACAGGCTCCAGGCTCCGAGCCATCAGCCCAGAGCCTGACGCGGGGCTCGAACTCACAAACCGCGAGATCGTGACCTGGCTGAAGTCGGACGCTTAACCGACTGCGCCACCCAGGCGCCCTCTTGTTGGTGCCTTTGTGCATACTTACTGAGTGGGGGTTATGCCTGATGTCATTCAAGCCAAGGGTTTACACCTGTTCCGTGAAATCTCTCCACGGGAATGTGTCTCATGTGATTCCATATACTTATACCATCAGTTAACAATATGGACGACAGATACATGTGTAGACACTGAGTTACAACCCAAACCTTTTATGTTCCTGTGGTTGAAATCTTTCTAGTTTTGCCTCATGGGGGCCCTTAAAGTTGGTTCGTGAGCCCCTAGACACACCCTGTCCTTGTGTGTGTGCGCACACGGGTATGTGTGGTGGTTGTGCGCTGATTTGTTTGCGTTTGTTTGGGAGACAATGCCAGACAATGACAGAGTGTCATTTAAGGGTCATTAGTATCATATAGAATAATTCTGTGGCTCAGAGTGTTTTCCTCTGTTCACATGATTCATTCTTTTT
>NW_024412422.1:0-95678 GCF_014898765.1 Herpailurus yagouaroundi | reverse complement strand
AGACAGAAAGCTGTCTCTGTCACCCCCAGGACTGCCGGTGAGAAACACACAGGGAGGTCTTGGAGACCCTGGAGGGTCTGAGGGTCTGACTCTGAGCACAGAGGAAATTTAAAGGGTCAGTGACAGTAGTTGCCTCTCATGTTGTTTTTTCTTCCTCTCCTTCCTCTCCTGTCTCTTTCTTTCTTTCTTTCTTTCTTTCTTTCTTTCTTTCTTTCTTTTCTTCTCTCTCTTTCTCTCTCTATCTCTCTCCCTTTCCTCTTTCCTTCCTTCCTTCCTTCCTTCCTTCCTTCCTTCCTTTCTTCCTTGGATAAAGAGCTTTATTTGGATTAAATGAGAGCTGGTGAAAGAGAAGGGCCCAAGACTCCAGTGAGATTAGGTTCCAAAAGGGCAGGCAGAGCTTATCAACCCAATGGACTCCACCTCCCAGCAGCCTTCCAGTTAGTAGGGTCAATAAAGGCCTGCTGGGAAATGTATTTGCCAGTAAATCACCAACGTTTGCCAACCATCACTACAATGGTAGAGTTTCTCTTTTCCATAATTAAATCTCCACAACACCTCCCATGACACCACAAATATTACAAAAAATGTTTTAAAAAATCTCATTTGACAGATCTTATACTCGTCTTCAGTATTTAGCTCCGAAGTCTCATCCTCTGCCAAAAATAGTTCTACTAATCTCATCGGCTGAAACGTCCATCCATGTAGTGAGAAGACAGTCTTTGCTGGCCCATGGTCATTCTAATCCAATTTCCCCAGCCAGTAGGGCTGCATAGCAGAGTAAGGCTCAGGTTGGGGGTGAAGGGGGAAGGGTTGGGGCTTATTTTCTCTAGTATAAGTTCGCATCTAAAGCTTGGTGGGAGAGCAGAACCAGAAAGGCTTGAGGGAAGGGTCCAGGCCCTGTACTCAGTCAGAAGAGAAGGAGGAGGAGGAGGAGGTGGAGGAGGAATGCTTACCATGCTTGTTGTATTTTTATATCTGTAAGAACTTTCTTCATTTTCTTCCATGTCTTCTTTTCCATCTATTTTCCATGCCAGGTGCCAAGGGATTCACAGGAGGAATGCCAGGACAGATGTTGGGTAGGGAGTAGGTAGGGACCTAGGGGTTGGCCTCCCGGATGCCCTGGTTATGGTGCAGGAAGGGGGTGCACTGGGGAGAAAGCTGGATTCCCTCGGGGAGCTGCTGCAGGAGATGGAGAGGGGCCTGGAGGGCAGGCAGGGTGGTCAGGTGGTGGATGGCAGGATGGGCACCTTCAGGGTACCTGACGTCAGTAGATCTGGATTTGGACCTGGCTGCTTGGCATTGGGATTCCACTTGTTCAGGTGTTTCCTCCAGCCTTTACACACACCACCACCCGGGCTTGACTCACCCTGCCTCTCACCTCAAGTTCTTTTTCCTAAAAATAAAACAAATCTAGTAAGATAATTTGCATGTCACCGAGTTCACTCATTTCAAGTATACAACCCAGCGGTCTGGAGTATATTTACGGAGTTGTGCAAACATCTTCATGATCGAATCGATAACATTTCCATCACCTGCAGAAAAAGCGCTGACCCACTACCAGTCACGCCATTGCCCCTCTCTGCACTCACCCCTTCATCACCACCGGTTCCTTCTTGTCTGCAGTGACTTCCCTCTTGCGCACATTTCACAGGTGCTGAATCACAGAACAGGTGCCACTGTAAGCACTTCACTCACTGGCGATAAGAATGTGTGCATTGTTGCGGGAACATCAACACCACCATCTGTAAATACATGGATTGCTTCACTTGGTTGCTTGTCACTCTTGTGCAGCGACCATGCCGATCTATCTGTATGGTTCCAGTTTTAATGGCATCGGCTGTCACAACAGTAATCACTTACTTTTCCTTAGTGGTTTATACAATAATTAAGGATATCATTCTTTTTCAATTTTTATCTTCCAATATCAATTCACCCCTTCCATGATTTATGTTATATATTTGTACATACTTCTTTTTGTTCAACAATTTAGCCAGTAGTTGCTTTATTCTGTTATGAAAAGTAATACTGTGTGTTAATGAGACTGCTTTTCTGGTTTTGGTCTCGTGCATTTTTGCTTTACCCTTGGAGAGGATGCAGGCTGTGTCTCCTTTCCCTGGTTCCTATTCCCTCGTGCCTGGCGGATACCAAATGTTCTTGCCCCTCATTTCCCTTGATTGAGGTGTTTCCAGAATCCCTTCCTGACTTTCTCACCCCCTGTGCCCACAGCTCTGCAACTGAGACCTCCCTTCTCCCTCTTGCTCTTCCTGGATGCATGTCCTGTGGTCAGGGCTCAGGTCTCCCCACATGCCGGCCTGTGTCTTCACATTCAAGGGACTTTCTCCTCTCATGCTGGTTCAGGCCACTAGTCGCCTTCCCCTTCTGTCTCCTACAGCTTTTTCTGGAACTCACTTTTCTTCCCACTGATGCTCCTGACTTGTAGTGTGAGCACGGGAGTGAAGCCGCCAGGGTTTCCAGTCTGAGCGCTTATTTATTTGCTGATTTTCACTTCCGGGTTGTGTGAAGTTGCAACTTGGTCCATCTCATGCTTTACGGAAGGTGTGAATTTTGTGTAGTTTCCTCTGTCTTCTTAATTGTTGGTGTGTTTTTAACAGCTGTCATGGGTATTTCCAATTTCTTTGTTGGATATTACCTGAGCACCAGAATTTTCCATATTTTTAATATAAAAAATAATTACAAAAGAATACCTCCTAAAATGTTTGATGCAGATGTAAAAAATAAATTATTTTATTTCATACTTTATCTAATATCTAACATTGACATAAAAGGAAAAGTTATCAGGGCTAAGTGCTATGACCAATACACTTCATATTTCTCTTCAACTTCTTACGAATACAAAAAGAATGTAACTAAAAACAGAAGTGAAGTGTAATAAGAAAGAATCAGGTTTTTATTTGAGAAATGAAATATGTTATATAAAAGGCTCAGGGCATTTAAATTTAAAAATATTTTACTGAAAAAAACAATTCAGTAAAATCATCAGAAGTATGTAAAATAAAACGTATTATTTTAATAAAATTTTAAATAAGAGTTTTACTTTTTTAAATCCCTCATTTTTTTTTTACTCATGTCTTTAATTATTTAAGCAATTACTGTTCACATTTGGACTTCTTTTAAGTTAATTCTTCTGTTCTCTTTTTTATGTGTACTATTTTTTTCTATATTCATTTAGTTTTTCATAAGTTAAAAATAATGAAAATCGTCCTAATAAGATTACCAAAAAAAGTAAAAGTGCTGAGTAAACATGTTGAGATGTGTGCAATTTGTATTTTAAAGGAAATTGTAAAAGTCCCTGAAGTATATGAAAGCACATTTGAAAAAACTGGCGAATGTTTACTTTTGTCTTCAATAAGAAAACTAACCATAAACATGTTAACCTTTTTAGCTGGTGATCTCATTTCTATCTTCTATGTTTTAGTTTGGAGTCTGGATAGAAGATACTTTCTAACTTCAAGGAAGTTGAGGGCAATCTGACTATGTATTGAAGACAGGGCAAGACATACCAATGAGTTACGGAGAGAATGTGAGAAGTGAAGGGTCATGGAGTGTCTGAACTAGGGACACCCCGGAGGGAGTTTCATAAATCCATGGTGGGAGCAGTCAGCATGGCCGTGTGCACCTGCAGCCACAGTCAGCTGGCAGATTTAGGGGGAGAAGAAGCATCCTGGTGGATTCCATGGGCGTGGGGAAGGGGCTAGTGAGGTGAGGAGACTAATCCTTGGTGGGTGATGAGGGATGGAGTATGGTGATAAAGACCCATGACTTGATGTAAGTGAGGAGGGACAAGGGGTATAAGGAAGTGAAGAAATCAGCAGGGAAAGGGAAAGAGAAAATGCAGTTTCTTTCCTATTCCAAAAACCCTCCCACTCACCTTCACCCTGGACAGGAGGGGGTGCTATCTCTCCCACCCTGCCTCCTGCCTGGTCACCTTGACACCTTGGTTGTCGTAATTGTCACAAAAAATTGGTTGTGATAAAAGGTGATCTATTAAAAACTAGATGACAGCAGGGCTCCCTCAGCCTCTCAGGAGGTGTGATTCTCTTCCAGAGACTTCCTGCAAACTTCAGAATATAGAATCATTTTTCTTATGCCCCAGAATCTGTTTCCCAAGAACTATCTGGACAGTAGATCCTCCAGAGAAACATTCTCCTCTTGTTGCTTATGTTCCAGGCTTTAGCCTTTTCCACTGAAAGTCATCACAGTGGACACCTGGGGACACAGGGGACAGTGGGATGGCTGTGGTGGGGGGGCAGGAGGGCTCTCCTGGAACAAGGCCAATGACCAAGCATCCCAGGTTGAGTCTCTGTCCCCGCGGGCAGCACAGTCCCCAACCGTCTCTGGGCTCCAATCTGCAGCTGATACTGTTTGGTACATTGATTCTGGGAAAGCAGTCTCAGTGCTGCTCTCGCAAGGCCAAGGCCCATAAGGATGTGACATATAATCTCCCTCTGCTCTCAGGGCTGGGCTGTCACTCCCTTAGTGACACCCTCAGGCAGGGAGGGGGAACCTTTACAGCAAACTTTTTTATTCCAATCCAGAGCTACAAGGCTTGTGACCTCAGGGACACAGTCCCCACTATCTCCACCTCTCTACCACTAATATGTGAGTTCTTTGATGGGAACTTCCGGGTCCAGGTGACCTTAGTAATATCATCCTGTGCAAAGTGTCTGGTAATGTTTTTGACTTATTTTCTATTCAGGTTGTTTGTTTCCTGTACTTTGTTTGTTTGAAAAGTTCATTGTATGGTTCCTTCCTTTCTTCCTTCCTTCCTCCCTTCCTTCCTTCCTTCCTTCCTTCCTTCCTTCATTCCTTCCTTCCTTCCCTTTTTTCCTTCCTTTCTTCCTTCCTTCCCCCCTCCCTCCCTTCCTTCCTTCCTTCCTCCCTTCTTCCCTACTTCCTTCCATCCTTTTTTCTTTCCTTCCTTTCTCATACACATTTACTTGTGTATTTATTTTGTACTTCTCAACTGTACAGAAGTTTGACAATTGATCTGAAATAAATTCTGTTTCTGGTTTACTGGTTTTCACTATTAGATTTTATTTTTGTCATTACTCTGGAGAAATGGTACACATCTTCTCTTATAGTATAGACACTGAGTATCAGATTTCCCAGTCAGTCAGCTCATACTACATATGAGTCATGGGCCGGGTGCTCTCCATCTGCTACAATGCTCCTGAACCCTCTGTGTTCTTCTCTCATAGTCATTGCCTTTGAAGTTGGCCAAAAATGCCAGTGCTTCTAATAACTTGGGGAAAAGGAAAGAAACTTTGCTCTGGAGCGACTACCAGCATCGGTAGAAAAAGTCCTTGTGAGGATCCCACCTGGAGGCCTGAGGAACACATGCCCTGAGCCCACAAGTGTCGGAAACCAGCTGCCAAACAGGAGATTTTGTTCAGATACAAGGGATTAAGGACAGAACCAAGGTGTTCGGGTCTCATTCCTCACGTCTACTTGTCACCTCTACAGATATTCCACATAATCTGGCAGTGAGTTGGCTTCTGGCAGGTGCCTTGGGTGATTAACAATCTAGGATTATCTAAAAACAGACATTAAGCATGTAATTACCCAGACTGACCTATAAGTTCACCCATCATTACAGCTGGCCCGGGTCTCCCTTACAGATTCTCTTACGTGTTACTGTTGTGCCAAACGTGTTGCAGCTGTTGTTTTGTGAGGGTCTCCTGAGAGGTTCCCTCAATCCCAGGGGACAGGCCCTGGCCTCTCCCATTGGTCTGTACATGAAAATACAATACTGGTGGGGAAAGTATTTTCTGCCCTTGCACCCTACTCTGGGTTTTAATGTACTTATTGGTATTTTCTTGGCAATTCATAGTTTTCTTCTGATGCAGTGATGTATCTATTACCTTTAAGCCTATTTTAAAATTGCTCTGCACATTAGGACTGATATAAAAAGAACACTGTATATAAATAAGGTGTATCAATGGACGCTTGCCTTTATTACAGATTCTTCTTCCACTGCTGGATAAGGACCCCCATGGCCTGTTATCTCCAACAACCTGGGCCCTGATTCACTGTACTGGGAAATACCCTGCTTGCTTTTTTTCATTTTCTTAGCCTCCCTGTTCCTCCTTACTTACTTTAGAATCACGGATCATCCTCATCATCATAATGTATTCTTTGTAACCACCGACATTAGTCTTGCTTGCCTCGCTAACAGCCCCCACAGAACCCACTATGCCACTTCCTCCCCAGCGGTCTGTGGCTGCAGGTGCACGTGGCCGTGCTGACTGTTCTCGCTCTGAATTTATGAGACTCCCTCTAGGGAGTCCCTAGCTCAGCCACTCTGTGATCCTCCATTTCTCCCATCCCTCTCTCTAATCCATTGTTACGTCTTTCCCCGCCTACAGTACATAGTCAGATTTTTCTCAATTTCCTTGAAGTTAGAATGTATCTCCCATCCAGACCCCAAATTGGAAACAGAAGCTAGAAGATACGTTGCAGGAGCTCACCTGTGAACTGTTACAATGCTTATATTTTGTTTTCTTCTTAAAGACAACAACAATATGTTCACCACTTTTTTCAAACGTGCTTTCACATTCTTCAGGGAGTTTTACAATTCCCTGTAATATGCAGATTGCACACATCTCAGGATATTTGCTCTTACTGTAATAGCGCTCCCACTGGTCTTTTTTTAAGATTTAAAAACAATTTTTTACATTTATTTTCAGAGGCAGGGGAGGGGCAGAGAGAGGGAGAGAGAGAATCCGAAGCAAGCTCCACCCTGTCAGAACAGAGCCCAATGTGAAAACCATGAGATCACAAACCATGAGATCATGACCCGAGCCGAAATAAAGAGTCAGACGCTTAACCGAGCCACCCATGCGCCCCAGCACTCCCACTATTCTTAAAATAAAACTTGCTTCAAGCTTATGCATTCTTCATTTGCGGACCAAAGTTTTTTGGCCTATAGCAGAACTATCCTACTTTCCTTCAGATTTGCAGACCACTGGCCTTGAGGAGTGAAGGACCAAAAGCTCCCAGAGGATAAGTCAAACAGCAGATGTCAGTGTGTGCAGAGTCATGTCTTCATATGGTTCATGGTCTGGGCACCTGCTTCTCCTGCACAGAGCCCCTACCATTTTGACACCTTCCCATGGTGAACCCTGGCTTCACCTGGACAAGAAAGATGGGTTTTGAGACATCTGTCCATGGTCTTCCCAGGTTGCCGGCTTCCTTTCTCACCTTCACTCGTCTCTCCAGCACTGATTTTTCAGTGACTATAGCAGAACCGGACTTTGGAACTGGTTCTTTGTCCAGTAACATTAGCACTTTTATTTTGTTGGTAATAATATTAAAATCATTTTCATTATTATTTTTTTGAGAGAGAGGAATGGAGAGAGAGAGAGAGCAACTGCAGGGGAGGGGCAGAGGGAGAAGGAGAGGGAGCATCTCAAGCAGGCTCCATGCCTGGCAACAGCCTGACCTGGGGCTCAATCTCACGACTGTGTTCCTAATGTAAGATGAAATAAGCAGTCAGTCACTTAACAGATGAGTGACCCAGGCATCCCTTCATTATTTTTTTTAAAGTGTTAATGTTAATTGGGGCGCCTGGGTGGCTCAGTGGGTTGAGCGTCCGACTTCGGCTCAGGTCATGATCTCGTGGTCCGTGAGTTCGAGCCCCGTGTCGGGCTCTGTGCTGACAGCTCAGAGCCTGGAGCCTGCTTTGGATTCTGTGTCTCCCTCTCTCTCTGCCCCTCCCCCGCTCATGCTCTGTCGCGCTCTCTCCCTCTCTCTGTCAAAAACAAACATTAAAAAAAATTTAAAAAAGGTTTTAATGTTTATTTTTGAGAGAGAGAGAGAGAGACAGATACAGACACAAAGAGACAGAGTGCAAGTGGGGGAGGGGCATAGAGAGAGGTAGACACAGAATCTGAAACAGGCTCCAGGCTCTGAGCTGTCAGCACAGAGCCCAAGGCGGGGCTCAAACTTGGGAACGATGAGATCATGACCTGAGCCAAAGTCGAATGTTTAATAACTGACTGAGCCACCCAGGAGCCCCCTCCCTTCATTATTTTTCACTTATGAAAAAGTATCCTTATTATTTAAAGATTATTGAAATAATTAATAGACACTTTAATTTATATTTCTGATGACTTCACTGAATTTTCTTATCAGTGCAATATTTTTAAGCTAAATACCTTGAGCTTTCTATAAGCAGAAAGTTTGGAGGTCCCTAGAACAAAACCAAAACAAAAGAAAAATAAAGATAGAAAAAGAGGAGACAGCTTTCCTGACCCAAAAGCAATAATTTAAGCCCCCAGCTGTTTTCTGGAATCCATACCCTGCAGGCTCTACTTGCCCAGTACACATCTTGCAGAACCTTCTAGGAAGCGTTGGAACAAGTAAATACAACAACCTGCTCATAGAAGATTTTAAGGGAACAAAGGGAATGCGAAAACTAAGTCTCTGCGAGGTCAGGAAACAGTCTGACCACATCAGAGACAAGAACTCAGTGGTGTCACACCCAGTGTTGTTTCAAAAGTAAAGCTGACCTAAAGCACATTCTTGAGTTGTTTTTGCAGGGTTCAAACCGCGCCCCCCAAAGGGTTAATGAGGTTAAAACTGTCCCCAGCAGGACCTGCACTGACACCCCTTCTTTTTTCACAGGAAAGTCAACCTTCTGTTTCAGAGGCAAACAGCAGGATGGGCTTGGCAGCCTAGACCAGTTACATCCTCCACCAACTCCACCTGCTCAGATGGACCCCGGCGTGTCCTCCAGGGACCTCCGCCTCAGGATGATGTTCAATCTCCACTCTCGGAGGAGCACAAGCTTCAGCTAACACCTCACAGGATACACACACAGGCCTGTGCTCTCAGGACCCCTGGGTCTCCATCCTAACCCTGAATCAAAGGAACCCACTCCCCTCCATCAGGGAGTCACAGCTTTGGAAGTTACTCCCCTGATCTCCTTATTGGCTGCAGATCAAGATTCCTTTGTGTGACATCTAGTGCAGCCTCTCGCCCTGTGAGTCACCAAGGAGTGAACTCATGGTGGTTCTGTTGCATCCACACGACTCCTGAAACAGAATGCTACAGGCACCAGTGACAGTCACAACAAAGTTTATTACAATGAGAGGCAAGGCCGACTGATCGGGACCAACACTCTTGATAAGAGTGCGGCCCCGAACAGAACAGCCGGGGTACAGAGTTTTTACAACCGATCACATCGTTTTATCATCACCTGGGAACAGAACAAAGAAACAGGTTCCAGATGAGTTAGAAACAGTTGCCTAATGAGGTGTTTACTTTAGACTTTCTGCCTCTAAGTTGCAACCAGTGGATCTCCTTGACCCTGCCTCTGACGCTCTTTTCTTTGAATTTTTGTTTCCTTAATTGGTGGAGCCTAATTTACAAGGGTATGAGGCGGAGTTTACCAGAGCAAAGCAAGGCTGTTATCTCTTAACCTTCAGTGTCAACACAAAGCTGTTATTTTTCAAGCTAAGCATTAGCCCTACACTACAATTTAACCCTTACAGTTCTGTGACACTTGGACCTGATACATTTCATCCCTTAACAAGAAAACCTGGCTTATTCTCCCTACTCTTTACCTGTGGTTTTAGTCACATTTATTGAATGTATTAATAAGAAATTGCCAATACATATAAACTAAATATATTTGATCGTTTTTACTCCTTACATCAATGTTAGAATCCAGTAAAAAATAAAAACAGTAATTAATTTAAGAAGTATTCTTTAAAGGAGGTTCCCTTTTGATATGATTTTTTCACATTTAAAGAAAATTTTCATGAGAGTTTCCGGGTAGCTGAGGTGAAATATCCATGACAGCTCTTAAAAACACCTGCATGATTAAGAAGGCAGAAGAAACTACACAAGACTCACACTCTTTTAACACGAGACAGACCGTGCATCATCTTCACACAACATGGAAGTGAAATAAATGAGGAAGTAAATGCAAATGCAAAAGTAAATGCAGGGACCCTGGTGGCCTCGCTCGCACGCTCACACCACAAGCCATGAGCTTTAGTGGAAAAAGAAGTCAGTTCCAGAAACATCTGTGAAGAGAGAAGGAGAAAGTTAGCAGCGGCCTGAACCACCCTCAGAAGAGAAAGTCCCCTGAGTGTGAAGACACAGGACAGCGTGCGGGGAGACCTGACCCTGACCACAGGATGGGCATTCAGGGCGAGCAGGAGGGCGAGAGGAGGTCTCAGATGCACT
This sequence comes from Herpailurus yagouaroundi, assembly GCF_014898765.1. Classification (NCBI taxonomy): domain Eukaryota; kingdom Metazoa; phylum Chordata; class Mammalia; order Carnivora; family Felidae; genus Herpailurus; species Herpailurus yagouaroundi. The sequence goes on along the minus strand of NW_024412422.1, from coordinate 85,463 downwards.
GTTGTGAGCAGATGGGCGAGAAAGTTGGGAGAGCAGCTCTGGAAACACCTCAGTGATGGGAAAAGAGGGGGAAGGAGACAGTAAGCACCTGCCAGCCACGAGGGATAAGAAAGAAGAGAAAAGAGAAACAGCCCACCTCCCTACCACAAGGAAAGCAAAAATGTATGATACAAAAACTAGAAAAATTGTCTAATAATCACATAATAATTTTCATAACAGAATGGAAGAGTCACTGGCTAAAGTTTTGGACAAAAATGGAATCTTCAAAAGTATACACAGTTTAAAAATGACAAGGGGATAACAGATATTGGAAAATTAAAATTAAAAAAATGAAATCTGTAATTACTTGGTAGAGTGCTAAAGAAAAATAAATTATGCTTATTTAGACAGCTTCTTATTAAAATGGGAATCATCCAGATCAGTTAGCACGGCATCCATACAACGGTGGTTTACAAATAGGTGAAGAGGGGTCCATGCCATGGAGGATATGCACCAGGTTCTGCTTCTGAGCACACAAGTGAGACACCTGCACAAACCTCTCGCTCCCCTCCTGGGAAAGCAAAGTGGAACCCTTCATGCAAGTCATTCCATCCCCTGGGGTGCCAGAACTGAATTTGGGGAAAGCTGGATGTGAGTTGGGGCTGGGAGGCCTCTCCTGGGCTGCAGTGAGCACAGAGCAGAGGGCACAATGTAGGACCCCAGGCCTGGGTTTCCAGCTTAGACCCCTACAGACTATCAGGGAGAATGTGACCTGAGCCCAGTGAGCACAAGGGCAGAGGGCACATACGCCCCTCCACAGCGTCTATGTGGGAGGCCTGAGGGGACAGCCAATCTCTCTCTCAACTCAGGACATTTCCCACTCTTGCAGTTCATTCCCTATAACCCGGTGCCCTGACCTTGTGTGTGTGTATGTATGATTTAAGTATATATATATACTTAAGTATATGTGTGTGTGTGTGTGTGATCATACATATGAAACACAAATTACTTACATAAAATATTAGATATGGATATACATATATACACACTTCTAGCCAACCACTCTCACTTAACATAGAACTGTATGTCCTATTCCTACAAATGCTTACTGTTTCTCTCTGAACTTCACATAAAACATCTGATCACTGTCTTTCATAGTGAGTTAGATGAAAACCCAACAGATGTCCATGACCTCACAATTCTGTTTGTTCCTCATAGCACAGTATGTGGAGCTTGTTGATACTTAGCTGGTGCTCAGTCAATATTTTTAAATTAAAAAATAAATCAATGGGGCGCCTGGGTGGCGCAGTCGGTTAAGCGTCCGACTTCAGCCAGGTCACGATCTCGCGGTCCGTGAGTTCGAGCCCCGCGTCGGGCTCTGGGCGGATGGCTCAGAGCCTGGAGCCTGTTTCCGATTCTGTGTCTCCCTCTCTCTCTGCCCCTCCCCCGTTCATGCTCTGTCTCTCTCTGTCCCAAAAAAATAAATAAACGTTAAAAAAAAAAATTAAAAATAAATAAATAAATCAGTGAATAAAAAAAGAAAAAAATACACACATATCACTTTCCTTAACTTATGGCTAAAACATACATCTCCATTTTATTTTGGACCGTCATCATCCATCCAGATTCTTACCCACAGGCACAGGTGTTATCTTAGACACATCCTTATACCTCACACATAACCTCCAGGTAATTCCTAAATCCGATGTTTTTCACAACAAAAGTAACTTTAAAATGTCCATGCTACCCAAATCAATCTATAGATTAAATACAATTTCTGTGGAAAGTCCAATGACATTTTTTCACAGAAATAAAAAAAAAGTCCTGAAGTTTGTATCGAGTCAGAAAAAGCCTCCAGGGGCCAAAGCAATCTTGGGAAAGAACTGTTGCAGGGTGTATGGCCAGAGTCACAAAAGGTGAGTCCGCAAACAAAGTGCCGTTAAGTGAAGGTCCTCATACTCAAGTCGGAATGAGGCCCCAACTCTAGAATGAAGCTTCTTTTTATTAGGATAACTGCTAAAGACTATGTACATAAAGTCAGCTAAGCAAGTGTGTTACTCAGTCTAATGGTTTAGCTTTTCAAGGTTGCATTTCCAGGTAACTGGTTTCTGTATCACTAGGAAGGGTCAGATGTGAAGGAGGATCCACCTTGGACACGTTCAGCTATGTAAACATGTCCTAAAGCCTTGCACCTTCTCCAGCCCTTCCCTTTTGAAGTCTTTTCCTTTGAGGCTTCTCTCCTGCATCTCCCACAAAGGACAAAGCTGGAGTCATCATACTTTCTGCTTTCAAATTTTGTAGTCATGAAAACAGTGTGGTACTGGTGTAGAATGAGACACATAGATGGATGCCACAGGAAAAAAAGAGACCAGAAATAAATGCAAGTTCCCCTTGACCACCAGGGAGGATGTAGGCTGAAAACAAGGACATTGCACGGTCTCTGGAAGAGAGCTAACGTGGATTTTGAAGGGGATTCAGCCAGGAATGTGCGTGAATCATACCGCAGATGCCCCAGATGAGATCCTCAGGTTCTCACTGGTGTTTCCTGACACATTTCGGGGGAGACAGCTGGAAATGCCGGACCCCGTGCAATGGGACACATTGATACTCATGCCATGGTGGGCAGCGTGCATCCACATGGTCAATCTGGGGTAAGAAACGCAGCCCAAAGGACGCTTTCACCTGGGTCAGGGCACACCTGCCAAGAGCCTTTGCGGGAACTGCCCTCTGCCCTCTGCTGCTTCCTGCATTGGCACGGGGTCCTGGGCCCTGGTTCCGCTGCCATTCCAGGTTACCCATTCCCCTGCTGGTGCAGTGTTACTTTTGGGAATGATGAAAAGGTCCTAGAAATGGATAGTTGTGACGGTTACATAACACCGCAAATACACTTAGCACCTGTGAGAATGATTAAAATAGTAAATTTACCGTTATGTTTATTTTTGTAATTATTAACTAAAAGTTGAAAATCAAAATTATATTTAAGAAGCTGTAGTCAAACAAATACCCTTGCCACCCTTATATGTGCTCCCCTGTTGTAACTCACCCCATCACTAACAAGTTACAGCAATTAAAAAATTTGTTTTCTTCCTGCAGATTCCACACGTAAATGAGATTGCACGGTATTTATCTTTCTCCGCCGGGCTTATTTCACGTAGGGCAATGTCCTGCAGATTCGTCCAAGCTGTCACTAATGACAGGACTTCCTCCTGGAATGACCCATGGGGTTGACTTCCTTTGTGCACACATGGGGGAGATCCTGCTCCTGGTACCCCACCGCCTTCCTACTACTGGGATCACTGATGAGGAGAGGGGAATAGGACACAGTCAGTGCCTTGGGGGCTCGGGACGCCAGCCACAGGGGTGCCCATTGGGCCCTGGTGGTGGCAGCTGTGGGAAACTCACATCTGAGGGATCTACTTCACCCACCTTCCCGAGAGCAGGCTCAGCATTTTGGAGCAATGGTGGCACTTCCTCTTCACCCTCACAAGCCCCACTGGGAAGTTTGCTAACCTGACATCCAAAGCTCCTCCCAGGGCTAATCCCCATCTCCCGACATCACACCTGAAGGGCAGGTACCCAGCCAGTGCGCCAGGCCAGGGGAGACACACAGCGACTCAGTCAGCCCTGAGCACAGGAGCCTGGAGGGAAGGGAGGGCCTCGGCTCTGATCCCTGGAGATACAGAGTACATATTGTGGAGGCCTGTCCACCAGCCAGGATGGTGCCTGCACTCTGAAAACTAACTAATTTGATGTGCCTTTGTGAAGAGAACAAAAGCCAGCTCAAAAGGCTCTGATATTTACACGTGGCTGACCAGACAAAGTGTCTGTGTTATCATCGTTATTTTGTTGCCTTTTCTGTTTTTAATTTCCCTGAGAGTTCTGATAGGTTGCATAAGAAACTGGGAAGAAGTCATTCAGATCCAGAAGCCACTGACAGGTACAGTCAGTGTGCATGCAAGTTATTTCAAACTTCAGGAGAGTCAGAATGCAAGGGTCTGACAATTAATGAAATGGGTATAGGACACCCACCAGGTGTCATTATGGCTGGTGGTCACAGCGGAGGGTCCAGCTCCTCCCAGGCAAAGGCTGCCATAAATGCTCGTGCAATACAGGGTCCTTAGGAAGGTTTAGCCTGCACCCCAAGATATCTCAGGAGAACATGGTGTGTGCCTGAGACCCCTGTGGCTGGATCGTGTGGAGAAAGGGAGGGAGAGGAGAGGTCACCCAGGGTGCTCTGGGCCCCATGGAGGGAAGAACTCTTTTAACAAATATGAATTTATCCATTCTTCTTAAGCTGGTAGATACAGGGGCTGAGACCCAAAGCCACTACTCCTCAGCTCCTTCCCTCGCCTTCCTGTCCCCAGGCCTAGAGGTCTATCAGTGACAGCCAAGGCCAGTCCAGGGGTCCTGGGTCACAGAAGCATGGACTGCATGGTGGTCTTGGAAAAGGAGGGGATGAGGTCACTGGAGAGGGAGCTGCAGGTCAGGAATATGACCTCAGGAAACAGGATCTGGAAGGATAGACAAAATCTGAATGAACCATTGATTAGGGAAGTCTTCTTCCTTCCTGCCTTCCTTTCTTCTCCTGTGAGAACTGGGCATGGATATCCTCTTGCGTATTTCCTTATTTTTAATGAGAATTTCATTCTCCACAGGGATCACTGCTGGGATCCCTGCGACTCCCTCCATTTGTCTCAAACTTTTAATCCCAGCTGTGCCTCTGGTCAATGCCACTCATTAGAGATTTAGCTCCACAGAAAATCCTAGGACAGAACTTGGGACAAGGAGACCTGGAAGATGTCACTGGGGGTCAGCTGGAGAAAGATGACAACAGAGGAAACAGGGAAGGGGGAATGACACGTGTCCCCCGGTGGGACACAGGGAGGTGACAGAGTGGACCCTCAGCTATGGGAGATGGAGGGATGTTCCAGAGGGTCTTGTGGAAGGAGGGTGATGCCCAGAGAGACAGAGATGCCCTGACTGACACAGGTGAGGTCAGGTTGGGAGAGCAGAGGGAGGGCAGGTGAGGGGTCTGCTGTCCCCGCGTCACATGGCAACCATGATGTAGACAGGTGTGGAAACATCACAGACAACCAGGGCTGAAGGATGCCTTTCCTCCCCCATAGGAAGGATGGGGGTGTTACTGTAACTCCTTGACTGAGGGCTTAGTCTACACCATTCATTCGTTCATTCATTCATTCAATTCATTCATTCATTCTTTCATTCAACCCACATTAAAGTAATTTCCGCAAGTGTAAGATCAGTGCTCATCACAGTGTGAAATAAAATATGATTTTCTATTCATTTCAGAGTTGTGGTACACTGTCTGTTTCATATGATGTGCATGGTTGCCTTTCTCCTTCTCTGTATTTGACAGCCCAACTTATATTCCCCAAAGGTTCCTACCCAATCGGTTTGTGTCTACTTATCAAAGGAATCCTTGATACACTGGGAAAAAAAGGATACAATTGTATATGCACCAAATGTAAAATATAAGGAGTATCTAAAACTTAAGACAAAAGGAAGAATCAAAAAGAGTAATTGACACATCTGAAAAATACAATGTCAGCTTCCATAAGTCACCATGAAATATAGAAATAATTGACGAATATCATATTGCTTAGAAATAGCAACTGAAATCGGGACAGTTTGAAAACTAATGAATTTATTCTGTATTTATCATAATAAACTGGGGAGTCACACTAATCAGCCGGAATCCCTGACCTTGAAGGGAGCCCTGAGTCAACCCAAGAAACTCTCAGATATTCTTAAGGCACCCCAAGTCAGAAAATCCTTCCCTGCTGGGAAGGCCTGTGTTTCAGGAAGGATTGGAAAACTGGATGTGGGAGAAGAACCCAGGGCCCTGGAGTTCCTCACGAAGTTGGAAGGGACAGAAAGATCCAGCTAACCCCTAGTGGCTTTTAACATGAGTCAGAATTACAAATAAATGCTACAACACATCAGTAATTAAGGGTTTTTAAGGGAACAAAGGGAATACAAAGGTTAACAATCTCCACCAGGCCAGGAAAGTGCTTCACCACATCAGAGAACACAGCAGAGGGCAAACTCCCAGCGCTGTGTCAGAGGAAGCAAGGCCCTGCATTCCTTTCCCCAGGTCAGGAGCCCAAACCTCCTCCAGTTTATACTGGCTCTGGGAGCGGGCCCCTGGCCCCTTCCCCTCGCGGGACGGTTACTTCTGCTTCCTTATAACGTCAGTCTCCACACGAGGAGGAGCGCAAGCTGCACGGACATAACCTAGGATGCAGGCACGGTCCTGTTTTCGAAGTGTGCCCGTGCGACCCGATAGCCACCTTTCGCAGGCTGACAAAGTCCCCTTTCTGAATATCGATCCGGATGACTGAATAAAAGGAACCCGCTCACTCCTGCTCTGAGACTCAAGGCTTTGCAAGTTATTCCTCGTGATCTCATTATTTTGCTGCAAATCCAGTTTCCTCTGTGAGACCACACACCTGGCAGAGTCTCTAAATTTCACTCTGGGTGGAAAGAACTCAGCTTAGTTCCGAGACAGCAACTTCATTTTCCTCTCCCTCTCTCTCTAAGTTCTATTACTTAAATATATAAATTATAATATACGATATATGAATTGCAACATGGAACATACATATAATGTGTATACGTAATCTATAGTGTTTTATATCATACAAGATACCTATATTTAATAGTTATATAATACAGTTACACATGTAATAATTCAATATAACATATTACACATATTTAAAATGTGTGTTTATATATTGCTTATATATTATACATACTTTTGTAATATGTAATATTTATTTATAATAAATATCATATATATATATATATGTATATATATATATATTTCTTTTTGCCCCTATCAAGGGCCCAGATGCCCTCGATGACAAAGTAGCACAGTCTGACAGAGGCCCTTGAAGGAAAGCTGGGGGCTACAAGGTGAGAAAGAATGGGGGTGATGACCAGCCATGCACAGATGATGGAAAGAAAGCCACGCAAATACTTTCAGGGGAGGTTGCTCCCCTACCTGTCAACCCAGCATCTTTTCTCTTCAGCCCTAAAGGTAACTCCCTGTCTGTGAGAGGAGGTAAAGAAAGAATCAGGACAGGCCAAGGAAGCCCCGACTTCTGCTGGTTAAGGACATGTTGCTGGAATTCCCATCCTCCCCTCCCCAGGGGTCCCTTGCTCTAGAACCAGAGAATATTGCAGGTGATTTTTTCATTATGCAAACTTCTCCAGGTGTGGGATTACCTGTCCCTACCTGAACACCACCTGGGCATTGACTCCTTGGGGTTGGAGGATAAAACATGGGAGTGAGGGAGTCAGAGCTGATGGCTCATGGTCCCTGCAGGGTCACACTGCCGTGAGGACACTGCCTGACGAGTGTGCGAGAATTATTAGAGTGGTTCCCTAGTTGGTCAGCTCCAGAAGCCTGGCCAAACAGGACAGGTCCCACAGTGCCACCTGCTGGGCTTAGACACTAAGTGGTCTAGTCCTTCTGACACCTCCCAACACCCCTGGAATGGTGTCCAGACTTTTGCAGTTGGATCTAGAATGGTGCCATTGACGGGTGCAGAGGAATGAAGAGGTGTCCTCTGTGCTTTTTTAGGACTGGTTGTATTTTTTCCGGGTCACTAATGACCTCCATGTGGTTAAATACACGGTGTATCGATTGCACAGTGTTAATGCTACCAGGTATTACCTGGCATCAGAGTTTGCCTCTTCGAGGTGCCTGGGGTCATAACCAGTCTAGTGTCATCTTGAACCTAATGAAAGACTTAAAGTTCTTAGAGTTCCAAGGTGGTTCACGCCTCAAAATAATTCTACTTGGACTTGCCTTCCAGTTTGACCATTGTTGTTGTGGGTTTAGATTCTCCTGCTAGGTCCCTTCAACCCACACCGCAAGGACTTCTGATGCTTGTCTTTGCCATGAGGATAGAATGCTGTCAGAGAAATGTGTCTTCTGTTCCTGATAACTTTTCTGGGTTCAAATTTCCCTTGAACTTTAGCCTGACAAATGCTTATAAATTTGACACTCTGATATACTTAATATATCAGTTTTATAATTGTATTCAGTATGAGTATTGGCATAAACAAAACGTTAATATAAATGGAGCCCTCTTCCCTTCTGAGGGGTTCTCCACTTCTCTTTCACTGAAAATGTTGGAGTAGTAATGACCTATTGCTCTACATGTATTGGACCCTAACCAAGATTTTTTGTTCAGCACTCCATGGAATTCATGAGGGTTGGGTGTTTAACATCTCAGTCCAAAGAACAGACATTTATCCAACATCTTTCCAAACAAAGAACCAGAGGGGGTGAGCAGTAGACCTCTTTGGATTATACTGGGGGCAGTAAGCACTTGGCGAGACATCACTGAATGTGGAGATGGATTTGGATGGTGTTGGTTATATCTTCACAATATTAAGTCATCCATCTTATGGACGTGCTGTCTTCCCATATATGTAAGTCTGTTTAATATGTTCAGCAATCTTTTGTAGCCTTCCGATTCCAAGTCTTTTGGCCATTTGGTTAAGTTCACTCCTAAATGTCTTGTTCTTTTTGATGCTGTCCTGAGTGGAGTAATTTTGTAGTATCCTTATGGGCTTCTTCAATGTTGGTGTAGAGAAAGCCACCTGATTAGTCTAGAGAATTACTACTTGAACTTTTGTAGGAGATGCTACATAGATAGCATTTAGGGTTATAATAAGAGTTTGTTTCCTATGTGGGAACAGTAGGAACAAGTAATGAAGCAGGAGGGAATGAGAAAGTGACGCTCTGCCTCCATGACCATGAAATGAGCAATCTCACATGGCAGACACTGTGCACACGAGGAGGTAAATAACCAGATAGAACCCAGGCCATCTCCACTTATGATGGAAACTGAAAATGCTAAAGCTTTACTTCCTTTCAAGTTTGAGAAACCCTTCATTTCTATGTTCCAGAACTTTTCAGCTATTTGTGAAACATAGATTTCGTAAGCACCAACTATTCTCTGACGGGTACAATGGGGTACACGAAGGGTCAGGGAGGAGCCGGCTCTGTGTTCCTGTCTCCTGTGTTCCTGACCCACTGGTTCTATCAGGACTGAGAGGAGAGCTCTGCTTCCAGAACTCTGCTTCCTCAGGGTTTGGCCCCTGGGAGAGGACACCAGACCTCCCAGCGCCCAGCGCCTCTCTGCTGGCTGACCAGTTCTCACTCCTTCCTTCAGCCTCCAGCATCTCTCCACACTTCCTCTCTGAACCCTTATTCCTCTTCTCTTAGATCAACATCATCTAAAAGAAGCCCTCTAGCTTTGACACCCACCTTGGACTATTGGATTATTTCAAGGTGGAGACAAAAAACGTATTCCACTCCAATTATTCATCTTTTCTTTTATATTTACAGTGGGATTATGCACTTAGTTACCTATAAATTTTAAATTACAAGCTATTCCCAGATAATTGTACTTTTATTGACTCAAGTGCTGCATTACTGAGACATCTTCAATTACAATTTAACAAGTTATAGAAATCATTCAGTATTTGTCCTCTATAAGTAAAAGACCAATAAAGTGCAATTTTCAAATATAAGATCGTATTTGAAATGTATGTTAATATCTAAAATATGTAGGTGTCAGTAGGGTATGACGTGCACAGACAAAAGTTCAGGGTATTTCATGTTGAGGGGTCATGGAGACCACTTATGTGAATCCTTAGGAGAGGAGGTTGCCAAATATCATCAGTCCTTCCTGAGATATGTGGGTCTGTCCCACTTAGGGATGACAAGTGATTAGAGTGAAAGGAAATGGGTCAGTCACCAGAAGGGAAGGAGCTCAAAGATTTGGGGATGCCCTGGAGAGGAGAGAAGGTGAAACAAGGAAGTGAAGGGGGAGGGAGGAACCTCTAAGGCAGAGAGAAAGGACCCCCTCTGCCTGGTTCATCCCACACTCTCCACACAGAGCCCCTGCCCCTCCACAGGAGAGCTGTCTGAGGAGCCTGCAGAATATGGTGAAAGGAAGGGCTGAGGGCATGAAGAAGCTGGACGGGCACAGAGAACCTGCAGGAAGATTGATCCAGTCACAGCTCAGGCTACTCTCAGGTCAGAGATGCCCTTGTGAGCTGAATAAGCTGTCATCTGTCACTTACCTTGTGTCTCCCATTTTGAAGGACTTCCAACTCCTCACTCCTCTCAGGACACCCTACAGCCTCTCTTCCCATCAGAAGATTCCCGTCCCCACCTGCCCTCCCTGACATTTGGTCACCTGGGCAGGGACGGTAATTGTGCTGACTTTGCAGCTCCTGCTGCTCTGGATTCCAGAGTAGGAGCAGATGGCGGTTCTGGAATAGTGAATAGGGTGGGGCTCAGTCGGGGGGGGGGGACCACCTTCTGCAAGTGAGGGCAGGAGCTCCTCTCTGAGCCGCACTTGGGTAGCAAGGAGTGTTCTCATACGCATTGTATTTTGCAAATTAACACGGAGCCGTATCGGAAATATGACAGCACAGCCTCCTGAGGGCCACCCTGGGGACTGGGGACAGGATCCCATTCCTTTTTTCCTTTCATTCTTGGGAACGGAGTCATTCATGCGAATAGGGGGCTGCCATTCCCCGTGCCGGTCCCTGCGTCCCTCTGTGCTGGTGATGGTTCTAGTCACAGAGAGAAGGAATAGATGACCAGGTTTCCGAAGGGCTGAGGTAGGACCAGCATCTGGTTTCTCCATGGGTTAGAGGAGTCACAGTGCAGAAGAGTCACACATGGGTGGGGTCATTGCTCCCAGTCCCACTGAAGCAGGCTCAGGCTCTTCCCATGTATGGGAGAGGTGGGCATCAGTCCCTGCTCTCTTGTCAGGCACAGCGCCCCCTAGTGTCCCCGGAATCATAATCTGTATATAAATCTAATCGGTACTGCAAAATCAGGTTTTTAAATGAGGGAACAATTCACTTACTAACTGTTGCATGAAAATGGATAATACACAAGTATGGGAATGAGAAATGGCATGTGGACAAAAATCAAAAGTGAAAAAATCATACTGCTAACGTCTAATAAGAATAATTTAAAAGCGTACTTTACTAGGAAGTAAAAATGGTTCCATTAAAAAAATGAAAAACAGACCACTTTCCTTAGAATAAAATAGACAACATTATTAGGAACTCTTCCACAAAAATGTGTAAGATGTGGTTAACTTCACGAAAAACACCAACAACCTTCAGGGACCATAGTTTCATTTGATATATACCAAACAAATACACACACACACACACACACATATGTATACATATATATGTATATATATATATATATCATGAATAACAAAGGACAATTTAAATTACTATAGAAAGAACTGTCGCAATGATCCATACACTTGATATATAAAATACAGAAAAATGAAAATTGTGGAAATTATAAAATATGGAAGCAAATCCTCTAAGTAAAAAATCAGCAGTGAGATTCCATTATCAGACTAAAATAATCTGGCATTGGGACCATATGTGATTTATTGCAAACATAGAGTGGAATTATATGTTGATAAATCCTCTAAGACATCATATTTGTAAAGCAACAGATGAAAATCATTATCTCACTAGAACACAAATGATCCTTTACAAAATTGAAAGAAAAGTCCTGATAGAAAACACATATAATGGCAACAGAGACATTATACTGTGATAAGACACTCTCTCCCACACACATAGAACTCAGTCCCACAGCCAGGAAATTACCTAATGGGGTGAGGGTGGGAAGGACATTTCTACAAGGTGAATAGGCTAACGTGACCTAAACACCATTATCATTCAACATCCTTCTGCAAGTAAGTATTAACAATGCAAGTGAATAACAAAAATCACTGGTTGGATCTCAGCACTGTTGGGAATGGACAGGAAGTCATTTCAAAAGACCGCAAAACACAATTCACCCATAGATACTCCAGGGCTGGTGCAACAGTGACAGAAGAAATCACTCCAAAGAGCAAAAAGAACAGGCATTCCTAGTGAAGATTAATAAGAGGATTACACAGGTCTGGAAACTTCCAGAAATAGGTAAATGGCCAAAGATGCAGATGCTAGATCCTGAGAGGTCAGGTGGAAAAGGGGCACACTGGACCCCAGTCCATGAACTTTAGTGAAAAGAGACCTGTGTCTCAACCTAATCGGCGAGATGAGCTTTCTGTGTCCGTTGAGTCCCTTTGTCTAGGAAGGGGCTTAAGGAAAGGCAGAGCCCTCACTCCCAGGTGGCGCTGCTGCATGCACCGGGGCCCATGGTGGCAGCAGCAGGAGCATCAGAAGCAGAAGTCACAGGCTGAACCTGAGCAGCTGCTGGGGCCTCGCCCTCCCAGCAGATGAGAAAGGGGTTCTGCTTTCAGTTCTCATGGGCCTGGGGCTCTGTGTGAGCCCGAGATGCTGTCCCAGGAGGGGCAGGGAGGAGCAGGGTCCCTAGAGGGTCTAACCATCATAATAGATGAGTATTTGGGAGCACATTCGCGGTAGCTGTTGTTACCAGGACACGTATTGAACACTCCTGATGTGTCCTGACTCAGACCGAGCTGGATTTGGTGTCCCTATTTCTGCCCTGACCTGTCACGGACTCTACCCTTAGGGCAGCCTGCCAGTGACATCCTGGACTATATGCTAAATTTGAAAAAAAATCACAAGATATTGCTTCCAAGCACAGGCTTCAAGCTGAAATTTAAAAGAATGTGGAAAGACTTTGTAGACAGACATATTCCCCGGAGCGGGTCTCAGACCCCAGTTTATATCAAACAAACAAAGAAACAGCTGACTTGGCCAAAAAGTCGGGGTTGGATGGCAAGTCCCATTGCTGTGGGACAGGTTTTTATCTCATTTCCCCACAGGCCTGGAGCACTGGATGAACACGGATACAGTAGTCAAAGGACTGGCAGTAATAATCAGCCTCGTCCTCAGCCTGGAGCCCAGTGATGGTCAGAGAGTCTGAGTCTCAGACCTGCGGCCAGAAAATCAGTCACGGACCCCTGAGAGTCGTTTGCTATTATCATAGATGAGGAGTTTGAGGCAGCCTTTCTTGGGAGCTGTTGGTACCGGCTCACACCAAGAATACCGATGTTGTTGGGGCACCTGGGTGGCTCAGTCGGTTAAGCGACCGACTTCGGCTCAGGTCATGATCTCACGGATTGTGGGTTCGAGCCCCACGTCGGGCTCGGTGCTGACAGCTTGGAGCCTGGATCCTGCTTCAGATTCTGTGTCTCCCTCTGTCTCTGTCTCTCCCCCACTTGTTCTCTGTCTCTCTGTGTCTATCAAAAATAAATAAACATAAAAAAAAAATTTAAGAATACGATGTTGTTGGCACTTCCAGTGCAGGAGATGGTGACTGTCTGGGCCAGGGACCCAGACAAACAATGAGGCTGGCTGAGTCAGCACAGACAGGGCCCAACGTCTTCCCAGGAGCCTATAAGTGGGAGAGACAAAGAGAGGGGGATGCTGGGATCTGGAGGCAAGAGGGGGATCAGGGCCCATGTGTCCTCCCAGGACCCTTTCCCCATCCCTGCATACAGTTACCTGTGCAGAGAGTGAGGAGGATGAGCAAGACAGGTGACCAGGCCATGGTGGGGGTCATCACTGATCCTGCCTTTTGTGGTCCCACTGCTGAAGAGCCCCCCCTAATATCTCCTTTCCAGAGGGCCCATCCATGCAAATGAGACCCCAGCTCTCTGCCCCCTAACTAATCCTGCTTTAGGTGCCTCTGCCTGAGGATGTCCAGGGGGTGAGCAAGAGAGGTGCTATGTAGAGCTAGGAGTGGGAACGTCACAGCTGTGACCCATGATCAGAGGGCACAGGCAGTGGCAAGTGGAAACTCCCAGCTCTGACCATCCCTGACTCCTCAGACACAAGTGATGAGCACCCCCTGGTGTCCAGGCCTGGACACAGCACTATGTGACATGGCGACCAGAGCCCATCAAAGAGAGCTCCTGCCTCCCACACTACTCTGTCCACTGTCCCATTCCTTCAGGCCAGGCCAGATGCCCGCTATGTGACCTCCCATCACCTCAGGGTGCACTTTGCTCTACTCAGGCTCCACGTAGTGAGTCCGTCCACGGTTCCCTTGGCTGTTGATGGGGCAGGACTGAGGTGGTGACTCTGGCACAACCACACAGATGAGGATCAGGGCCAGAGCAGCGACGGGTCCACATTGACGCATGGCCAGTTCTGTGCAGGAGGCTGATTTCTTCCCTCTTCCCTGGTTCCTCTCTGGGCTCAGAGTTCTCTTTCCCAGAAGCTCCCTCAGCACTGAGGAGACAGGGAGCCCTTTTCTCCAGGTTGTGGGTAGACGCCCTCGTGTGCCTTCCTAGGGGAGTTACACACTGACCATCTTCGTCGTCTGTCACTACTTCCACCTCCGTGAAACAACAGTTCTCCACACACTGTGGTTAGTGATTCCCTCCTAGGATCTGTCCCCCAGCACACAGACCCAAGTCTGCAGGAGCCCAAGTGTGGCCCTGACCACAGAGCACGAAGGACAAACCTGCAGGAAGCTCCAGGAGGGAAGGAGTGACAGCCACGGGTGCTCTGACGGGGACCTCGTTGCAGACTTCATGTGTCTGTCACCATTTGGACAACTGTTGCCTCAAAATGAACGTGGGTGATTTTATACAACACTCAGCTCAGTAAGAATATTTAAACTCAACAACACTGTCAACGGGAAGATGCAGGTATTTAATCACCAGTGTATTTTCACAGATTTGTGCTTATTGCTGAGACAATATGGCCTGAAATAGTAGTTGAAAAAAGATGAATGAAAAAATAATGAAATGATATGACTTTTGGTTCTTGGTTGAATAGAGGTCTGTAAACTTGTTTCTAAATCATTTCACTTATTATTATTTTTATTATTATTATTTTAATTGTGAGTTTTGTACACTAGGTCTTGTCCTGCAAGTAGGAGTAGGAAAGCCCAACGCAGTGCCCAGGTAAACACCATGAAGAGCTAGTTCCTGTGAACTTCAGACCCACCTCAATGATGGAATTAACACACAGAGCTTCCAGGATGGATGCTTAGGGGTCAGACTCATCTCAGGGGTGGGTAGAACAATAGTCACTGTATCTTGTGTCCAGCAAGTTCAGAATAGAGTAATTACTCACTCACTCTCCAGTGACTAGAGGAATGAATTTCTATTACCCAAGACCAATTTGACCCAGAAAATTCTTTCGAAGATCCCACATGTGACTCCAGGTGAGGTGGAGATAAGGAGCACTGTGTCCCTGAAGTCACAGTCCCTGTGGCCCTCAGTTGGGACAGACTTTTCAGTACAGGTCCATTCTGGCTGGAGGTTCACTGGAGTGTCTGGGGGAGTGACGCCAGCCCTGAGAGCACAGGGAGGGCCTGTGTTATGTCCTCATGAGCCTTGAGCTCCATGGGAGCAGCACTGACTCTGCTGTCTCAGAATCAATCTACTGATCAGCCTCAGGCAGTGACTGGAGCCCAGAGATGGCTGGGGGGTGAACTGCCCAATGGACAGAGACTTGCCCTGGGATTTCTGAGCATAAACTTGTCCCAGAAAGCAGATGATCAGGGCACATCCTGCCCTGGTGACAGGACCTCAGTTACACTCGATGTCACTGGGTTTCATGCTGGTTGAGGTTCTGCCTCCTGGAGGCTGTTTTACTGAGAATGGCTGGGTGAGCTCAGGTTGACCATGACTTCTGGAGAGACAAAGAAGCCCAGAAATTGCAGAGTCCAGGACAATATACATTCAGGAGGGAGTTCTGTGTGTGTGTGCACGCGCGCGTGTGTGTGTGTGTGTGTTTGTACGTGGGCGCGTGCATGCGCATATGTGACCAAAAATGAGGCCAAGTTGCCCTTAAATCCTCTTAAGGCTTCTCCACACACTGAGGGATGGCTCTCCATCTGAGGGCCCAGGATTTTTCATTTAAAAGTCAGTGTCTTAAAGCCATTTCTACTGGAGGAGGATTTATTAGGCAATTGTGGCTCCTTTGAGAGCAGACCTTTTAACGCTTCCCTCAATCAGAAGTCCTGGCCTTGTCAAGTGACAGAAGCAGGAAGGAGAATATGAGGGGATTCACACAGCTCTGTCTTCTGGTCATTCTCCTCCCTGGAGTTGGGCCCTGGAGACTGAAAACTACAGCAAGATCATTTCCAGTTCCCTCTGAAATCCTAACATGGAGACGGAGTCCTACCTGAAGAGCCAGATGGAGAGACTGAAGGCCTAAGCCTGAGAGATGAGGGAGCAGAGAGGAGAAAAGAAAGGAGGGTGTGGGGAGTGTTATCAGGAAGAGTCTGTAGAGTCTGGTCTAAGTTCAAGTGTAGCTGATTCAGAGAGAGGAGACTGTGTCTATGACCAGGGTTATTGTCAATATGTCAGCTGTGGATGCATCAGTAGTGACACAAGGTCACACTTTATGGAATGAGATGGTGGAACTGATGTGTGGATGAATGTTTGCTGGGTAGCATGTTCAGTTACAGATGTAGTATTTATTCCTGTTTATCATCCAGACCCCATGGGGACGTGAAGTTGGGCTGTGTTACGTCAATGTCAGTGTCTTCCTGGGATGCCCTGTGCTGTCCCGCGTTGCAGGCATAACCTGGGCATGTCTCTTTCCTCTGTTCAAGGACAGATCTTCCTGAAGTTATGTAACCCCTGCTTGTGCCTCCACATAAGTTTCTCAATGAAAAGAGGCTGAAGCTGAGGTCTGTGGATCCAGGGGTCTTACATCACTTCCTCCTTATCTGAGACGCTGTGAGTAACGATAGCCGTTCCCACTGCCGTGAGCTGTAGCACAGTAATAGTCAGCCTCGTCCTCAAGCTGCAGCCCAGACATGGGCAAAATTTCTGTATTAGTGGAGACATCTTTGGATCCAGAGATATGAGTGGAGACCCCAGGTCCCAGCTGCTTGTATGAGTCTGAGTAGTAGAACAGAAAGACCGGAGAGGGCTCCCTGCCTCCTGCTGGTACCAGAAGATGTTATAACCACCAACACTCCTGTCCCTGCTCAGGGTTCATGTGAGTCTGGCAATTGTTTCTGGAGATGCGGAGAGGGAGAGCAGCTGGGTCAGCACAGGCTGGGACAGGGAAGTATAAACACAGACACATCAGAATGAGGAGAAGGGACAGAGTATAGACACTGGAGGATGTGAGCCAGAGGATTCTGACTCAGGCTGAAGGCCAACCCTAGAGTGCTGAGGTCTGTCCTTACCTGCGCAGTGACAGAGGAGCATAGGGGACATGGGTCCAGGCCATAATGACACAGACCCTTATTAGGCCACAGGGCTGGGACTGGGCTGTCCCAGGCCTCTCTTATCTGCTACCTGTGGCCTTCTCAGAGAGGCTTCACATGCAACTGAGACCACCCCTGCCTCTCCCCCATGTGCCTTCACCATGTCTGAAGCCCTTGGAAAGGGAGCCTGCCTTATGCAGCTGTTTCCCCCATGAGTGGGCCCGGAGGAAGCAGTTCCTGGGACTACACACAGGCCCCTGTGCAGGGGACTCTGCCAGGCCCAGAGAGAACAGTCTTTCCCAGTCCCCACGGAAAGTAAAAAGCCCAGTCTTTGGGCCTACCGTCAGTGGAGGGCTGCCCAGCTGGGAGCACGTGGCCTGCAGAAACCTCTAGACACCATCTCCCAGCACCTCCCGCGGTTCTCTGGGCAAACCTCTCCTTTTTACCTGCTCCGCCCAAACCCCTCCTTCATCCACTTCCCTGATGACTGTATTTCTACCGGATGAGAGTGATCTTCCAGGGAAGGACGGAAGTGCCGTCCTGGTGAGCCTTCCCCGACTGGGCTTCCTCTGTGGACAGGGGACTAGCGGGAGGGACGTGATCAGACCTGACCAAGGGGAGCCTGTGAACCACTGTGGAGCTGAAGAAAGGACAAAGGGAGCAGACAGCAGAAGGGATCTGTCCCCGTGACAGGCTCAGAGGAGGCAAGCTGCCTCTGGGAGTAGAGTGTGAACAGGAGCTCGCCTAGGGACACACACCTTCACAGAGGAGGACACAGAGTGTGAGGATGTGAGGCCCGTCTGGAGCAGCACAGACAGGACTCAGCAAATTCAGATGAGGCTTTTGCAGGTGTGAGGACAGAGCAGGGCCTGAGCATCCAGCAGGGACCTCTATGGAGCCATCATGTGATCTCCCCTCCATGTTCCCAGAGACTTTTTATCCAGGCTTTGCCTGCCGTCAGCGCTGCTCATTAGAGATTTTGCTCTGTGGAAAGTCCTAGGACAGAATTTGTGACAGGGAGAGCTGGTTGGGGACACTGAAGGGACAGCTGTGGCACAGCACAGGACACGGAAGCGTGTGTCCCCACGTGGGACACAAGGAGGTGATTGACTGGACCTCAGGCTATGAATTTCCATCCTCAGAACAGAAAATGAGAAAATAAACCTTGAACTACATAGGATGAAACAAGTATTGAATGAAGTGACCAGAGTCTGAACAGATACCAAATTAGACATCAGTGTAGAAAGGAACAGAGGGAACAAAATTGCATTCATTGAAGAAAGGAAGCTGCTGGAAATGAGGACAGGAACAGCGGCATCACATGTCCAGCAACATGGGACTGTCACCCAGGCAAACAGGGAGATCACACTGAGGTCACCGGCCTCACAGCCACGCTGGAGTCACAAAAGCTCGGTAACATTAAATATTTAGCAGGGTCTGTGTTTTATAGCCTGTGAATATAATATAGCATCTATTTAAAGAGACTCCGATTCCGGACTTCAAGCTGGATTACAGAGCTGGAGTCATCAGGACAGTATGGTACTGGCACAGGACAGGCACAGAGATCAATGGAACAGAATAGAAAACCCAAATACATGGCCAGTTCATGTCTGACAAAGCAGGAAAGAATATCCAATGGAAAAAAGACAGTCTTTTCAACAAATGGCATGGGGTAAACTGGACAGAAACATGCGGAAGAATAGAACCGGACCACTTTCTTACACTTATTTTTCTATACAAAAATAAAATCAAAATGGATGCAAGGCCTAAATGTGAGACGGGAAACCATCAAAATCCTAGAGGAGAACACAGGCAGCAACCTTTTGACCTTGGCCTTAGCAACTTTTTACCAGAACTGCAGGGCACAAGGCAGGCCTCCCCTGGATGGGCCACACTGACATGAAGGTTATCATGAGTTAAAAAGCAGTTGATGCCCATACACTCAGGAAAAGCTCTTCATGTCTCTTCAAGTGACTGAAACATTCGGGGGGGGGGGGGGGGGGGACAGCTGCCCCAGGAAGACAGCTGGCACCACAGACAACTGAACTAGGATATGAACAAGGTGGGGCAGACGGGGACCTAGCAAAGCCTGTTTGGTCACAGTCCTCTGTGCCCCATCGTTTCCCAGGGGCCCTGCACACATTGTTTATGAAACATCTACTCTACTCTTCTTCTTCTGTCTGTGAAGTGCATTTCTTTGCATTGAACACTAGACCCCTATCTCCTTCCATGTAATTCAGAAAAACATAGATCTCATTTTGCCTGCGTGTCTTTTGACTTTCTAGGTCTATGTTGATTCCCATATGTTCACTATTAAATTTCTTGTGTGTCACTTCAACCTCCTCAAGGACAGGTCTCACCACAGAGGACTCTCCCCTATAGGATCCTCCACAGAAGCTTCTCAATAAAAGAGGCTTGGAGACAAAATCTGTGGACCCAGAGGTTTTTATCTCACTTCCTCGTTATCTGAGTCACTGTGAGTAACACTGCCATGATATGTAGCGCAGTAATAGTCAGCCTCGTCCTCAGGCTGCGGCCCAGCGATGAGCAGAAGCCCCGCATTGGCCGAGGCATCTTTGGACCCGGAGAAGCGGCTGGGGACCCCGGGGCCCTGGTGCTTATCTGAGTCTGAATAGTAGTACAGGAGATACCGGGGAGGGCTCCCTGGCTTCTGCTGGAACCAATTTATGTAGTAGCCTCCAACACTGAACCCGCTGCTCAGGGTACAGGTGAGTCTGGCTGTTGTTCCTGGAGATGCAGACAGGGAGGGCGGCTGGGTCAGCACAGGCTGGGACAGGGAGCCTGCAAACAGATAATCATGGGTGATGAAGCTAGAAATGGAAAAAAGAATTCTCAGGATTCTGAGCACAGGAATAGAGATTTGGGGGCTCCCTGTGTCCCCGGGCCTCTCCCAACCTGTGCAGTGAGACAGGAGCATGAGGAGGAGAGGAGTCCAGTCCATGGTAGCACAGCTTCTGGTCCCCACAGTGGGCTGGGCTGCCCCAAGCCTCCTTTTCTCCTCCACCCTCTGCCACAGGAGGGGCTGTCCATGCAAATGGGTCCCATCCAGTGACTGCCCAGCCCCTCCCTTGTGCTGGAACTCATCTCATACCACATACTGAGATGAATGGAGGTTGCTTTCAACCCCAGAGATAGGACTGGGAGGAAGCACCTGCTGAGGCAACACACAGGTCCCTGCTCAGGGGACTCTGCTAGGCTGGAGGAGACACAGCTGCTGAGTCGCCTCAGGTCCGCCCCCCCCCCCCCATCCCTGAGTCCCCTCAGGTCACACAGGGCCCTGCCTCCAGGCCCAGAGTCTTGAGTGAATGGCCCTCACTGAGCAACAGTGTAAGGACCACAGGGCAGTCCCACAGCTCCCCCTGCTGGTCACAGGGCACAGACTTCACGATGGCCAAAGCCCTGTGAGCCCAGCTGGTTTCTGTGACTCACCAGGTCCCTGTCTATCTCCATGCATCAGTGTCTGGCTCACAGATAGGGTTCCATCTCCTGTGTATTAAAGCCATGGGTTCTAAATACTCTCATATCGATTTATTTGTGTTTTAATCTACCATATTACCTAATTTATTTATTGTACCAGTGACACATTAAAGAAGCACGACATAGGAATGCAAACTGCACAGTAGTGCAGCCGCTCTGGAAAACAGTATGGAGGTTCCTCAGAAACTTGAAAATAGAACTGCCCTACGACCCAGCAATTGCACTACTAGGCATTGATCCATGGGATACAGGTGTGCTGTCTCGAAGGGACACATGCACCCTAATGTTTATAGCAGCACTATCAACAATAGCCAAAGTATGGAAAGAGCCCAAATGTCCATCAACAGATGAATGGATAAAGAAGATGTGGTATATATATACAATGGAGTATTACTCAGCAATCAAAAAGAATGTAATCTTGCCATTTGCAACCATGTGGATGGAATTAGAGGGTACTATGCTAAACAAAATTAGTCAGTCAGAGAAAGACAAATATCATATGATTTCACTCATATGAGGATTTTAATATACAAAACAGATGAACACAAGGGAAGGGAAGCAGAAAAATATATAAAAACAGGGAGGGGGACAAAACAGAAGAGACTCATAAATATGGAGAACAAACTAAGGGTTACTGGAGGGGTTGTGGGAGGGGGGATGGGCTAAATGGGCAAGGGGAATTAAGGAATCTACCCCTGAAATCATTGTTGCACTATATGCTAACTAACTTGGATGTAAATTAAAAAAAGATAATTTACCAAAATGTGAAGTATAAAAAGTCCAGCCAGAAATAAAAGCATTTGATGTGGTTCTGATACAGACTATTTGGTACCATGGAGACATATGTAAGACACATGAGAGAGAAAGTAGTCTTTTCCCCTAATTGTCAATGGCCTAACTGGACTAGAGCCAAGAAGAAGTAAACAGAAAGAACTAAGGCTGCCATGCTTCCAACTGGGTCAGACCTATTTGATGTTAGATCTTATTGACAAAACAAACCAACAACCCAAAATGTCTCTTCTCAGTTGCCCATTAATTTCACCTCTAGTGTAGTTTGATTAATCTTGCCACAGACAATAGTTCTAAATTTTTACTTATTAATACACTTGTGTAGCATCCTGGGCTTTGAAATTCTCCAGTGAAGGGTATCATAGAGGCGCCAGGTAACAAGAGATACAGTATAAATCTTGACTGAATGTTTCCAAGTCTAGAATTTCATGCCTTTCTTCTCCCGTCTTGTGCTCTAATCCCGCCCCTGAGAAACAAAGCACTGGGGGCACTTCATAGTGTGGTGCAGAAAATATAAATAAAACTTAAAAAAAAAATCTCTTCTTCAGTAAGTCTGCACCCACTGAAGTCATGCCAGCCTGTGAATTACAGTTTGCTGAGGCTGTAGAAATGAGGGTAAAATTGCAGGGTATCGTATCCCATGTGAAATGAAGAAATGTTTCTCCTTGTATGCATGCCATATAACAAACCAATACTCTGACCTGAAGTGATGTATTTTCTAAAATACTCTATGTTTCGCGGCCTCCGACATCTTTCATCCATATTCTTCAATCTGTTGTGCAAGTTTTATAACATTCAAGCTATGGACTGAACATGGTACCGACCACAGTTTCTGGGTGTGGTTCCAGCCTGACCCAAGAGCATATGCATTTCAAGCTTAAGAAAGAGAAACAATGTAGCAAGTTAGAATTTACTCATTTATTTTCTCCCTGGAACCTGTTACTACATTGGTTGCTAAATGTATGTTGTGGGTCTTACAGACTCTGAACTTAAATGAATGATATAAAAACACGGTACCCTGAAATCTCTGCTAATGGTATCGTAAACAATTTCTTGGATTAAAAAAAAAATGAAATTGTAAAGGTGTCAATTGCAAAAAAAAAAAAAAAAAAAAAGGAAGAAGAAGCACGACAAATGGTTATATGTTCTTCAGTGAAATGCTATCAGACAATCACCCAGATCACCTAGGTCACCATGGTTTGTGCTTTATATGCTCCTGGAGGTGGTCTCCTGTGCTCAAAATTTGACCCTTGGCCACCTCCTCCCTGTCGTTTTCTTACTGAGTAGCCGGAAGCACACCATGTCTGTCTCCATGTTCTGCAGTGATGAGGCTGGGACCTAGGTCCATGGGGGAGGGCCTGGATCTTGGATTTACAGGGGGACCAGTTTCTGGGGACCACTGGGGAAAGGGCTAGTGTCTGGGTCTGTGGGGGCTGGCCTGGGGCTGAAATGGGCTGAGAATCTGGATTTAGGTGAGCCTGTGGGGAGTTTGGGTCCACGGGTTCCAACCTCACACTGGGTCAGGCCAGGAGCTTGTTTCTAAGAGAGTCAGTCTGGAGACTAAGTCCATGAGGGTCAGCCTGGCACTCAGGTGGATCTGAGATTGGGCGTGAACCTGGGGCTGCAGGCCTTGGGCTAGTACTTTGGCAGGTGGGATCCTGGGTCTGATGGGGCCCTCCTGTCCCCTGGGTGTATGTAGCTAGCCTGGCATGGGAGCTAGCCGTGGTCAGTGGTTTAGAGTCTAGGTCTGTGGAAACTGGCTTCCCCATAACTGGTCTGGTCTGGAACCATGCAAGAGCCTGTGTTCACTATAGCCCAGATGGGGCTTGGTTCTGTGGGAAAGGGTGGGAAGCCTAGGACCTCAGGAACTGCTTAGGCTTCAAAGGATGCTGGGGCACAGGGGTGATCCAAGAGCCAGGGAATGTGGGAGCCAGGGTTTGTGGGGGCTGGCCTGTCCCTGGTGTGGGCAGGGCCTGTGGTCCCTGGTCAGGTCAGGTTCTCATGTAACTCTGCCTCCCAGGGGAAGGACTTTTCTCTGAGCTGGGCCCTGGGCCTGGGGAAGGGCTTATGGGCATAATGTGAAACTGTTTCCTTACCTCTTTTGTCATATTTTCATATTTGTTGTTTCACCCAGGTGCTCTACTGACTTACCTGGAACCCTTACCTATCACAGAGGTGTTTATGCATGTGGATCATTGTTCAAATTGATGTTTCTGGAAGGAGAAGAACACTGGGAACTCTTCCACACTATATTCCTACTGATGCCACTCTGCTCCCTTAATGCAATGTCAGTGCAGTGGGACATGAGGACCTTACTGTCACTGCTGTTCTGATGGATCCTGAGGGACAAGATGTTGAACTTCCTGCTACCACCACCCATTCAAGACTGTCGCCACCTCAGGGGACGGGTCACCAGATCTTAGCTGCTCATCTGCTTGTGGGACCGATGTCCCACTTAGAGGACCTGGGTTCTTGAGTTCTTTGCCTTCTCGTGGCATTGACACTGCCATTGCACACCACCCACAGTTAGGACTGGAGGCCCCCAGACCCACCAGGGCGGGGTCTGCTCGGTATGGTGCCCTCCGTGATTCCCAGGCATTTGCATGCTCTTGTCTGGGTGTCTTGTGAACAAAGAGGAGGGTTCCCACATGGACCTCTTTCATCCCAAGCTTGATGGCACACGACAGCCCAGCCACCCACTGAGGCAGCTGTGGACTCTTTTGGCCTCTACATGCTCAGGTGCCTCTCATGCTGAAGTGGATGAGGAGCCATCCTTGGCATAATGGGGGTCAGGGAAGCAGAAGGGGAGACCCAGGATTGGGGTGAGCATGGGCTCTTAACACTTTGTCCACAAGCAGCACAGGATTCCTCTCACTGTATTTGTGGCCAAAGCAAGTGACAGCAGGTGATGACTAACCACAAAGGGACAAGAGTTTAGAATCTGTCACAGAAAAACAATGACCACAGAGAAACAATCATGCAATCTGCACACACTCCTAGTTCAGAGGCCCTGTCCACACTGCCCGCCCTCCCACCCCACCCCAGGACAAGCTTGTTCAGCACAACAGATTGGTGTATTTGTTAACATATCTCAATGAACAACAGCCTGGGGATTGAAAAGAACTCAAGAGTCAGGTTCATGGGTAAATTCAGGGCATTCCTACAAACCAATATTCTACCCTGGGGAGGCTCTCTGGAGCAAGATGGAAAGAATCTCCCGGTGGTTCTCCCCCATGGGCCCACAGAGGCCCAGAGCAAGCACCACATTTGTCCCCACATTTGGTGGCTGTGGAGAACGAGCCCCCAGTTCTCTTCTACCGCAGACCATCTTGAACTCATGGGCCATCTGTTCTAGGTTTCCCACAGGTCTATTCACCATACTCCCAACCTGCTGGAATCTGTGAATGTCCCAGGAGCTCCCTGGTGGCTTTTGAGTGAGGGGTACTAGACCCACAGGGAATGGGGGTCAATCAGGCACCTGTTGCATCTCCAGAAGGTGTTTTACCTATGAGCTCCTGCAGCCTTGACCTTTTGTGTCTCTGAGTGGACCTGAGGGTGACGACCCCAATGCATGTTCAGCATCTCCTTTGTAGTCCTGTTTAGCGGGCCTTGGTCTCTCCCTGGGAGACAGAGGATTTGACACGTGTCTATAGAACAACTGAGGACAGAGAGGGGCTGTGTCATGACAGCACCTTGCCAGGCCACGGAGCCTCTGCCACCACTGTCCCCAGCATGGTTCTCAGCATCACAATCTTCATATTCATATTGGGTGCACAAGGAAGTGCAGAGAGGACAAGCCCAAGGAAGCATGAGTGCAGGTGGATCAGGGGCCTGGTGTGTGTGTGTGTGTGTGTGTGTGTGTGTGTGTGTGTGTGTGACTCAGATCTATCCTTTGAGGAGACACCTTAGCATATGAAGAGAGAGAAAGAGAATCCTCCGCTGTCCCCTGCCTGTCCCCTGTGCAGAAAGTGGGGAGCACTGGGAAGAGATGGGTGCAGGTCAGTGTGCAGCCTACCCTGAGTTCTGCACCCAGAGATCTTCAGATCTGCTGGGGCTCCCCACCCCCAGTCTCCCTCACGGCCATTCCACATTCCCGATGCAGGGGCTCCTCAGGTCCATCAAGTCCCCAATCCCTGGAGCAGCCCTACAGCTGCAGGAGTCTACGGTCAAGGTTTGAGCATCGGAGTCAATAAAACACAAACTGGAAAAATAAATAAATAAGCAATACACTTCTTTAAGAAAATACTCAAAGTTCACCAAAGAAGATACAGTGAGGGCAAATAAGTGCATGAACAGATGCTCAATATCATTTGTCATTAGGGAATGAAGTATTCCTACATATGTATTGGCAGGAAGAAACAACAAATAAAAATGAAAAATACTAAAAGAATAATTGACCAAAACATATAAAGTCTGCCTGGTAATTTCCCATCATGGTACTCATATAGAAAATGAATACTGAACCCATGTCTCAACCCGAATTCCAGTTTTTGAGAAATGAGTTGCTTTAGAAGAAAATAGCGGGGCACCTGAGTGGCTGAGTTGGTTAAGCCCTGGACTCATAGTTTTGACTTAGGTCATGATCTCCCAGTTGGTGGGTTCGAATCCTGTATCAGGCTCTGTGCAGACAGTGCAAAGCCCGCTTGGGATTCTTTCTCCCTTTCTCTCTGCCCCTACCCCATTCTCTCTCTCTCTCTCTCTCTCTCTCTCTCTCTCTCTCTCTCAAAATAAATAAATAAATAAACTCATGGGGCGCCTGGGTGGCTCAGTCGGTTGGGCGTCTGACTTCGGATCAGGTCATGATCTTACAGTCTGTGAGTTCGAGCCCCGTGTCGGGCTCTGTGCTGGCAGCTCAGAGCCGGGAGCCTGCTTCAAATTCTGTGTCTCCCTCTCTCTCTGCCCCTCCCCTGCTCATGCTTTGTCTCTCTCTGTCTCAAAAATAAATAAAAACATTAAAAAAAAGAAATTTAAAAAATATTTAAAAAATAAAATAGGGACTCAAGTATTGAAATAATAAAGACTGATTTTGGGCACTCAGCTAGCTGGCATGGTGTTGACAGTCAGCTGAACCCCAGGTGTGGATCACCACATTGTCACTTTCACCTGTTGATTATTGCAGGAGAAACCCCTTGCATGAGAATTTTAGCAACGATTACTAAGTCTCTCCTCTCTGGATGAAGCACAATTGCAGGTTCTAGGATGAGTGAACTGAACACTTTTAAAAGGAGCCCAGGGTGCATGGGTGGCTCAGTCGGTTGATCATCTAATGATCTCTCAGTTCCTGAGTTCAAGCCCCACATGGGACTCTGTGCTGACAGCGTGAAGCCTGGAGCCTGCTTCAAGTTCTGTGTCTCCCTCTCTCTGCCCCTCCTCACTCATGCTCTGTCTATCTCTCTCAAAATTAAATAAACATTTAAAAAAGTGTTAAAAAATAAAACAAATAAAAGGAGCCCAATCTTTCTTTTTTTTCCAATATATGAAATTTATTGTCAAATTGGTTTCCATACAACACCCAGTGCTCATCCCAAAAGGTGCCCTCCTCAATACCCATCACCCACCCTCCCCTCCCTCCCACCCACCATCAACCCTCAGCTTGCTGTCAGTTTTTAAGAGTCTCTTATGCTTTGTCAAGAGGATTTAATATTGCCACAAAAACAAACTGAAACATTGCTGTATTTTAATTAGAAACTAAGAGCATGCTTCAAGAAGACCTCACAAGGAGCAGGAAACTTACCCTGTGATGCAAAGTACAGCAAGGTACCTTTTAAAGAAACACACAAACACACAAAATTGATAAACACAACTTTTATTTTACAGGAAGTGGTTACTGCCCATCGAAGGGGTCCTGGGTATTCTGTGACCCTCAGGGATGGGTGGCTTGACTCTAAAGCAAAGGGGAGAAAACAAAAACAGAAAGAAACGACAACACCCTGTGTGAGTGCCTTCTGTAGAACTGCCAGGGCAGTTGCATAGTTGACGGAGAGATGGCATTTTATTTTACAAGCAGCACATTCACCCAATGCATTTTCTAAGCTCCTGGATGCTTGTGGTTCTGGGCGGGAACAAACGCTGATCTCCCATGAAATCTCTGTTATGGAGGAAGGATCCTCATTAGGTTCGGCGGTTTCCTTGACTTTCTCATTTGGAGGCAAAAGCAACCCCCGGGGGCTGGGATAAGCTGCAGGTTACAGTCTGTCTTGAAATTATACGTATGGAATCTTTCCAAAGACATATTATGATATTGGGTGCTGTTACCTGGGTGAACTTCACTGTCCATTCTACACATCTTTCACTAGTGGGAACTTACTAGTAACATTAGTGTTTCTTAGTACTGATATAGATTTTTGTTTGTTTGTTTGTTTGTTTGAACTTTTTAGAGTCTCCATGAGTATCATGTGTAAGAAAAGGAAACAGTTATAGTGGGACGCCATTTTGAACCAGAATCCCCAGGGCTTACGTTCTGGTGATATTATCAAAGGCAACAGCAGGTTTAAGTGTCTCACTTCCCCCAGGCCTGGAGCTCTGTGTGAGCATTGAGACTTTTGTCCCGCATGACCAGTAATAATCAGCCTCGTCTTCAGCCTGGAGTCCAGCGATGCTCAGAGAGGCCATGTTCCCTGATCTGGAGCCCAAGAATCTGGCTGGGACCCCCAAGGGTCTAGCAGTGCTGTTAGAGATGACAAGTTTGGGGGCGCCTCTGCCCGGGAACTTCTGGTGCCAAGATACACCTCCAGCCCCAACATTGCTGCTGCTTCCAGTGCAGGGGGTGGTGACAGTCTGATCCACAGGCTCGGACACTGCAGATGACTGAGTCAGCACACACTGGGCCCAGGACCCTGGATGTCAGGAGAGAGACACGGGGTGAGAGAGAGGGGTCAATGGACAGGGCCCATAGATGGTTCCATAGTCCTCTCATCTCCAGCCCTGATCCCAGCCTCCAGCTGCCTGTACAGTGAGCCAGCAGTGTGAGCAGGACAGGAGCCCAGGCCATGGAGGAGACCCCTGCTCAGCAGAGTGTTGTGAATGTCCCATAGTTGGGTCTGGGCTCTCTGTGTCTCTCTTATTGTCTCCAGGAGCCCAAGAGGCAGGGTGGGGTGGGAGACACTACATACAAACCAGCCGCCTCCCCCTGACTGACCAGCCCCAGCCTGAACCCTGAATCTGACCCCTGCCTAGAAAGTTCATCGTGGGAGCTG
Source organism: Herpailurus yagouaroundi (assembly GCF_014898765.1). Classification (NCBI taxonomy): domain Eukaryota; kingdom Metazoa; phylum Chordata; class Mammalia; order Carnivora; family Felidae; genus Herpailurus; species Herpailurus yagouaroundi. The sequence goes on along the minus strand of NW_024412422.1, from coordinate 56,816 downwards.
GTGGAGATAGAGCATTGGGGCCTGGCCTGGGGCTCCCCAGGAGCCTGTTGGCACCCGGATGCTAAGCCCGGGTGAGAACCAGAGCCAGGTGGCTCCCAGATGGGACAGAGCACACAGCGCTCAGAGTAAACCACAGCGCCCCCTGCTGCCCGAGGCCCAGAGTTGCCCATATGTTTGGTCTTGTCCACTGAATACTTAAAAACAGCAATAGAAGTTATGTTTTATAGAAGTTTGAAAGTCACAGAAAAACCTAGTGTAAATTACAGAGTTCCCACACGCACCAACCCCCTCATCCACCTCTGTCTTTCCCATTGTCCCCCTCCAGCACCAAGTGCGGTCACTTGTTTTGACCCATGAGCCAACATCAGCAAGTCACTGTGACCCAAAGTCTATACCTTACGACAGCAAGGCTCACTTTTGGTGTGTACATTCGAGAAGTTTAAGACACGTCCAGTGATATATGTTCATTTTGGTCTCACACAGAGAACTCCCACTGCCCTAAAACTCTTCTGTGCTCCAGCTGTGCATCCCTTCCTACCTCCAACCCCTGGCACCACTTATAATTTTATTTTCAAATAGATCTGCCTTTTCTGACAATGTTATATTCCGGGAGTCGTACAGCGTGCGGCCATTTCAGGTTGGCTTCTTTCACGTAGCAACGTGCATCTAAATGTCCTCTCTGTCTTCTCATGGCTTCATGGCGCAGATCCTTCTAGTGTTGATCGATATTCCATTGTTTGCATGCACCACAGTTTAATTATTCATCACCTAGTGAAAGGCATCCCAGCTGGCTGCTTCCAGATTTGGGCAGTTAAGAGCAAAGCCACGGTAAACGTCCTTGTGTTTTTTTTAAAATTTTGTTCATACTGTTTTCAACTCCTTTTGGTAAATACCAAGGGCCATGTTGCCGGATGTTAATGTAAGGAGATACATACTTTTAAAAGAAAACTGCCAAACTCTTTTTTGAAAGTGACTGTACTATCCTGTGTTCCCTCCAGCACTGAAAGGGAATTCCAGCTCCACATCCTGACCAGCATGTGATGCCATCTGTGTTGTTGAACTTGGCCATTCTAATACGTGTGCTACGCTATTTCATTGCTGTGTTATTTTACACTTTTCTAATGATATGTGATGTTGAACACCTTTTCTCAAGCTTATTTGCCATCTGTGTATTATCTTTATTCATATCCTTCACATTTTTAATTAGATTTTTTGTTTCTTTATTACTGAGAAAACTTCTCTTTTAAACACTTAGAGGGGTGCCTGGGTGGCTCAGTCGATTAAGTGTCTGACTTTGGCCCAGGTCATGATCTCGCAGTTTGTGAGTTCAAGCCCCTCATCGGGCTCTGGGATGACAGCTCAGAGCCTGGAGACTGCTTCAGATTCTGTGTCTCCCTCTCTGTCTGCCCAACCCCGCTTGCACTCTGTTTCTCTCAAAAATGAAATAAACATTTAAACAATTTTTAATAAAATAATTAATTAATTAATTTAAAAACTGGATATTTCCTCAAATCACCTTAAATTTGCAGTAGAAACAAATATGCGTAAAGAAGTCTGCCTCGGGGCTCCTGGACCCCTGGCTCAGTCAGTTATGCGTCAGACTCTTGATCCTGGCCCAGGTCATGATCTCAAGGTTCATGGATCAGCCGTGAGTTCTCCGGCTCTGAGCTGACAAGTGCTGAGCCTGCTTGGGATTCTCTCCCTCCTTCTTCCTCTGCCCCTACCCCGTTTGGGTGCACGTGTTCTCTCTCTCTCTCTCTCTCTCTCAATAAATAAACTTAAAAAAATAAAGAAGTCTCTGCCTCAATTTTCCTCATTATTTCAATCCTTTATTAGATGCTGATATGTGTCACAGGTATTTTGTGACTTCTCTGAAATAAAGCGAGACTTCTTCAAGCCGAGTGCTTACTCCACACATCCACACAGGTGGTGAGTATCGCTCTCCCTGCCCCTAAGTTCTCTCTCAACAACCCAGCCAGAACTTCACTGTTCATGGGATAGTCATTCTTCAGCCTACATCCCTGTATCAGATTTTCCTCATTCTTATAATTTTCCTGAGCTGCAGTCACTGAAATGGAGATTTTGTCCGCAGAGATGATGGGGCACCCTCTCAGGGTCACCAGCTGTTCAGGAGTGAGGAATGAATGGGTAATGGAACTGAGGAAGGACTTGCGCCGTGATACTGTTGCAACAAGCTCAGTCACTCCCGTGGTGAGTCTGGCGCTGCCATGCCCTTTGCGTCCCGGTGGGAGATCAGAGGGCAAACTCAGGGAGCCACGCATCAGTTAGTCATTGCAGGTAGGCTGCCTTTGGAAGAGTTAGTGAACTTGAGTGATCCCTTACCCAAGGACATAGGAGACTTGTTGGTTATTGACACAGCTACTGGGTGGGCGCCATTGTATGACGACGGTGCACGCCTCCCACTGCTCAGGTCGTCCAGCTTCATAGAGTGAGTCCTGGGAACAGCTCCTCCTGGATGCTCTTTGACCACTTTCAGTGCCGGAAGCTTCCAAGACACCGTTCAGCGGTGTGAACGACAGGCCCAGCTGCTGAAGTGTATCTCTAGGACACAAACAATGCACATAATCCTGCTCCGCTACCCATTCTAGATTTGCTACGGATTCAGTGAACCCCCGGACTTCCTCAATCCCCATACCTGAAAAGCCTGAGCCCATTCACCTTGTCTTCTTGGAGCTGTTTCGTTGGATCCCATGGAGGTCAACCACATTGTATTGACACCGCAAAGACTGACCTAGGTAACAGCACCAGGCTTCCTGATGTAATTAGCACAAGTGACATGGAAGCTGAACATGAGCAGGTGTGGGTCATAGACAGGGAAAGCAGGAGATGGATCTGGTAAGGGGAATAGAGGACAGATTATTCTATCATGTCTTAATGAAGACACTTGGACTTTGAGCTGGTGATTTTCTAGTTGTGGCAAAATATGCATAAATGTAAGCTTCTAAACTTTAATCACTTTAGCTGTACAATTCAGTGGCTCTATGCACACTCACGATACTGTGCACCACCACCACTGTCCATTTCCAGTCCTTTCATAATTCCAAACAGGAACTGTGTACCCATGGAACACACCCCCTTTTCTCCTTATCCAGGAGTGAATAGATTCTACAAACTGGGAGTTACAGAAGAATCCAGGGTTCCAGGAGCTCATGAGGATGCAGGAAGCAGCAGAAAGAAGAGAGTAACCCCCCTTGTGGCCCTTGGAAATGTGGCCAGACCCAGGTAAGAGTTCCGTTTGGTCTGTGCTTTTTATTCAGAATTACCACGTTGTTTGTTGCCCACCCTGGGCTAGAATGGCATTGTGTCTCTTGTCAGTGTGCCCAGTATCCCCATCTTTCTCTCCCAAAGTGTCTCAGGAACCGACAGTGAGAGCCCGAGAATCTTACTAGGGCGTTGGACATATGACCCATTGTTTCTTCTTGTCTGCAGCCCCTCCTCAATCCCTGTACTCTCCCCTCCAGAGACCCTGCAAGGGCCCTGCTTTCAGCCTAATTCCTCCCTGGAGGTCAAAGGGAATTGTACCAATTGATGATGGATTCTTTTTGTCCATATGCTCAGGACTCTGCGTCTATGTTAAAACATTGGAATATCCGATAATTTTCATATCTCATATTGCTCATGTTGGATCGTGCACCATGGATTTTTTAGGATTAGAAATGAGTTTGGGTCATGTGCTTTCTATTTAAAAGTTTTTGGAAGTTTTCTTGCATGTTTGTTAGCAGTCTCTCATGATGTTTTCTGCCTTGCTCTTATTTTGAGTAAAGATATTTTTTAAATTTAATTAATTAATTTAGAGTGAGCATACAAACATACAAGTAGGGGAGGGGCAGAGAGATACAGAGAGAGAGAGAGAGAGAGAGAGAGCAGGCTCCACACTGATAGACAGATGTCTTTCTCATGAACCATGAGATCATGACCTGAGCCAAAATCAAAAGTTGGACGCTTAACAGACTGAGCCACCCAGGGGTCCTGAATGAAAATATTTTATTACTGATTCAAAACTGTACGTTATATCTGATATATACATATTATATAGACACATCAATGTATTAACATAAAATATAATAAATATTATATATGCTCATCCATGCATATATACATACACACATATAGTTACATTTTTATTTTCACAACCAGATACAAAATGACTGACCATTTATGCTGAATGCCAGGAGGAAAAGTGGTAAAAATGTGTCTCACACATCCTTTCATTTGCTCCGAAAAACCTCCTTGGCCAGTGATTGATGAAGAGGGTGAAGGGCAGAAGGATCCAGGCCAGGGGGAGATTTCTCCAGAATTCAGCTGCTGAGACCTCACTTTTAGCCTCGAGATCCCTCTTCCCCAGTTTTTTACTATCCTCTTCCCTGAGGGTCTTCCTGCTCAGGATTCTTCATACAAACGTGTTTGTTCTGTGCAATGGTACATCTCTTCCTGTAATGTTTATCATATCAGATTTGGGTTGAGTCACTTCTTAAAAATATAGCTCAGAAACCCCATCTAACTGGTCAGGTTGTTGTCAAAACAAGTCTTATCTATGGGCACTTGTGCTAAATGAATGTGGAAATTGTAGTTAAGTGAGGTAATTCTCACACCAAAAATCAGAACATTCAAACAAACTTTTAATATCTTGTTTTTATTCTTGAGTTCCTAACAGGATCTCCTGGAGCTAACATTGGCCCGTATTCCCTGCTCACAGTCTAATTAATTTTACTTATGTGTAAATCTCATTCTGTAGAATGGAGTAGCCAGTGTTTTTAAAAAAGCAAAAAACACATAACAAATAAATGAGGGGCGCCTGGGTGGCGCAGTCGGTTAAGCGTCCGACTTCAGCCAGGTCACGATCTCGCGGTCCGTGAGTTCGAGCCCCGCGTCAGGCTCTGGGCTGATGGCTCGGAGCCTGGAGCCTGTTTCCGATTCTGTGTCTCCCTCTCTCTCTGCCCCTCCCCCGTTCATGCTCTGTCTCTCTCTGTCCCAAAAATAAATAAAAACGTTGATAAAAAAGCAAAAAACACATAACAAATAAATGAAATGAAATGAAATGAAATAATAAAATATTATAAACTGTGAGCTGCACTTCAGCATCACTCAAACAAAATCAGAGGAAAACCAAAGAGAGAAAAGGAATATGACACCTGCCAGTACATCTCACTGCTCTTGCCTTCAGCTGATTACATCTGCATCAACCCTATTTCCATGCAAGGTCACATCCTGAAACATTTTATCATAGAAATAGGTGGAGACACAGTTTAAACCATAATAATTAATGTCCACAGTTTATTCACATTTTCTTGGTTTTTACCTAATGTCCCTTTGCTGTTCTCAGATCCAGTTCAAAATTCCTTGCTACGTTTAGATGTGATGTCTCCATAAGCTTCTCTTTCTGTGACGCTTTCTCTGAATCTCCTTGTTTTGAAGTCTTTGTCCACACGTACTGAGAGGGGATTATTCCTATCATTCTTCAGGGCCAAGAATTTGTTCCTTGAACTATCTGCATGGGAATGTGTCTCTTCTCCCTCCATTCATTCATTTGTATAACCAGTTAACAATATGAATCATGGACAGATATTTTAGACTTTGAGTTTTAACCCGATGCCATTACACATAATTGGTTGCTCAAGTCTTTCCAGTTTCACCCAACGGGAGCCCTTTAAATTGCCTCATGAGCTCCTAGACAAACGTTGTCATTGTGTGTATGTGTGTGCACACATGGGTGTGTGTGGTGGGTTTGCGTTGATATGCTTGTGTTTGTTTGGAAGGAGTCTTCAGTTTCTGACCCTACGAGGTGTTATGTGCTCACCCTGTGTAATTCCTGATTTGGGAATTAAGCATTTCTCCAAAGAAGCCTACATCTTTTCCCTGGAGAACAGTATTAGAAAGCAGTATGTGGGAAAATGCATCTCCTTTAGTTTTTGTTTGTCTGGGAAACTTTTTATCTCTCCTTCTACTTTGAATGACAGCCTTGCTGGATAAAAAATTCTTGGCTGCATATTTTTCTGATTCAGCACATTGAATATATCCTGACACTCCCATCTGGCCTGCCACGTTTCTGTGGATAGGTCTGCTGCAAACCTGATCTGTCTTCCCTTGTAGGTTAAGGACATTTTTCCCTTGCTGCTTTCATAATTCTTTTCTTGTCTGTGTATTTTGTGAATTTGACTATGATATGTCTTATTGATGGTTGGTTTTTGTTGAATCTAATGGGAGTTCTCTGTGTTCCTGGATTTTGATGTCTGTGTCTTTCCTCAGGTTAGGAAAGTTTTCTGCTATGATTTGCCCACATAAACCTTCTACCCCCTTTTCTTTTTCTTCATCTTCTGGGGACCCTATGATTTGGATGTTATTCCTTTTTAATGAGTCACTGAGTTTTCTAATTCTTATATCATGCTCTTTTTTTTAGTTTCCTTCTTTTTTTCCTGCTTCATTATTTTCCATAAGTTTGTCCTCTAAATCACTGATTCACTGCTCTGATTCATCCATCTTTGCCTCTGCAGCATCCATTCGAGATTGCATCTCAGTTATAGCATTTTTAATTTTGTCCTGACTAGCTTTTACTTATTTTATGTCCACAGAAAGGAATTCTATGCTTTTTTCAACCCCAGCTAGTATTCTTATTATTGTGATTCTAAATTTTGGTTCAGACATCTTGCTTGTAAATGTGCTGATTAAGTCCTTGGCTGTCATTTCTTTGTGTTCTTGGGGTGAATTCCTTTATTTTGTTATTCTGGAGACAGAAAAAGAACTAATAAAATAAATAATAAAAATTAAAAACAACACAAAAAATCAAATAACGAATGCTAGATCCTAGGTGTGTTTTGGTCTGGTTGTTGAAAGAAGCTTGATAGAATAGAGGAAGAAGGGAAAGAAAAGAAAAGAAAAATGCTGGAAGCCGAGCTATCCCAGCCTGAGTGGCAAGGCCTGGACTGTGGACGGATTGGTGACTGCAAAGCGGCCCATAGACAGGGAAGCTTGTTGTACTCCTGCTTTTAGGTAATTTGGCCTTAAGTACTTGGGGTATTGTCTGTGGGGAATTGCCCTCAGCAGACCCCCTGGGAAAAGAACCATTAGGGTAGAAAACAAGGTTCTGCAACATATTGTGTGGCCTTACGTTTAGCCCTTCCCATCCCCTATGGAGACTCCTCTACTTACAGGAAGGATAGCCTCATGCCTTTGCCAGCAGAGGCAGCCAACAAAGGAGAGACATATGGATTTGAAAGCCCCACTCCGGCAACTAAGGAGTATATCTCTGGGCACAGGTGACTTGAACCCGTAGGCCCACCTGGCCCCCCGGAGGCATTCCAGATGATGACTGAACCTAGTCAGTTTTGGTACAGAATGGTTCACTAATTCCTAGGTGCATTGTCTCTGTGAGAATGTGTGAGGCATGGGTTTCTAAGGCCCTATCGGCCCCTTCCTGGCACCTCAGACCAAGGCAAACACATTGTTCTTCTGGCCTCATGTGGGTAGGAGGTCATGTCCCTATAACTGTTCCACTTGAGGTGTTGAGAAATGGATGGCCTTTCATGAGAACAGCAAAGCAAATGCTTTATCGACTGTTGATAATTACAGATAAATGCAGATGCATAGTGGATTAATGTAAGAAATTAATCAATAATCAAAGGGTATGTGGGAACATTACGAGAAAACCGCCATGTTATTTCTTAAAGGTTGATTACACATAGGGACATTTTCAAAATTAGGTAATGTTAGAAAAACATACATGACGTATGTTACAAGGAAACCACTAGCATATATAATGCCACGTTTGCTACAATAAATCGGCCAGTTCAACACACTGCTGTTGTCTGTGTCCATTTTTATTTTTTATTTTTATTTTAGTTTTTTATTTTTAATTTTTTATTTTAGTTTTGTTTTATTTTCACTGATGCCGTCCATCCATCGGGAACCCTGGACCTGCTGGAGCTGGACTCCAGCAGAAAAAAGTTGGAAAAAAGGGAAAATGTTCAAAAACTTTAAAAAAATGAATACCATAAAATAGAATGAAATGAAATGAAATGATGAAAGTAAAATAGAATTTAAAAATTTTACAGAACAGTAAAAAAAAAATACTAGAAAAGCTTAAAGAACAATCTTTTTTATTAAAATGGAAAATAAAAGCAAATTTTTTTCTCTTTCGGTATTCCATAATAAGAGAAAAGGAAAAGAAATTAAATAGATGGCCCAGTGAACAGAATGAAATATGATTGACATTACATCCATTTTCCCCTAGAAGTGAAATATGAAGCACTTTATATTCCCTACACTATGCAGGCAGAGAGACTTGTTTTGATCCTCTAGAGCATGGTTAGCACAGTTGGATGGCGCTTGGTGTAACGATTCCATTCTCCACTAGATGGTGCTGCTTAGTTTACTGGGGTGGATCTTTGTGGCCCATGTGTGCATGTATGTGCATAGGTGAGAGAGGTGAAAATGGCGTCACCCAGCTACCCAGTCTCTGGTACCAGAACTCTGTGCTCTTGCCGACTGGCAATCAAGCCCCCTCCTTTGCCTCCAGCCTCTTTCCACTGCCCACTTCTACCCTGTCTGTGACCAAGTTGTCAGCCTGCCAGGCGGCACCTCCCTCCTGAGTTTTATCCCAGATGGGGCTGTGTTTCCAAACCCCTCACTTCTGAGTGCCTTACGGCTGACCCACTCAGACCCTTTGGGGGACGGTCTCGCCAAGCAATGGCCGGGTGCCAGCCTGTCCCTGAAAAAGTTCATGCTATTGTGTAGCAGCAGTGTTTCAGGGATTATGGTGAATCACAACACGCATCTGGAGCCAGGCTTCGCTGCCTCTTAACATCCTTGTTCCAACACCGCCAAAGGTGGCTGTTCTTCGGGGTCTGCTGGGACCTTTGCCTGTGGGGAGGCCACACAGCCTCTACTAAATGTCTTCTCAGCAGGGAAACCACCTTCTGCCCACGTGGCCTAAAGACCACTTGGACTTTGCTGTCTGTTCCTGGGGATTCGTCTTTCCCACCAGAGCTCCGCCAGGTATAGAGCTATGAAGCTTCAGACTCTACATTTCCTGTTCGTATAGTATTAATGGTATCCGAACCCTTTCCTTTGTCCTTTCTCCTTTTGTCTTAATTCCTTTATGGGTGTTTCCACTCTTTCCCTTTCTCTTCAGCTGCTTTTGGGGGGAATGCTTTTCCTGTACTCCCCCCCCTTCTCTGTCCTCTCTCCAGCAAGCAAAAACAGCTCCCTACCCTCGCGGCTTCTCTCTCCCCCAGTCCACCTCTCCACGCCACGTACCTGAGGAGTTCTGTGGTTCAAGTTGTGCAGATGTTGAGTTAATCCTCAGATCAATTTTCTAGGTGTGCAAGATGGCTTGGTGTCGATCTAGCTGCATTTCAGGGACGAGAAACACAAAAAACTTTCATGCTTCTCTGACATCTTGGCCCCTCCTCACGATTTTTTTTTAAATACATACAGATTGCACATGTCTCAAAATGTATACTCAGAACCTTTACCTTTTTGGTAATACCATTGGGATCACTTTCATTATTTTTAACTTATGAAAAAGCATATTTCTTCTTTAAATTATTATGAAAATAATAAACAAAACTTTTATTTTATGTATTTCTAATGATTCTACTGAATCAGCAAAATATTTTTAAACTAAATACCCTGAGCTCACTATGTAATATATATTTCTTCTCTCAAATAAAAAAAAATGGGAGCCTGGGTGGCTCAGTAGTTTAAGTGGCTCACTCTAGATTTTGGCTTAGGTGATAACCTCATGGTTCGTGGGATTGAGCCCCGGGTTGGGCTCTGTGCTGACAGCTCAGAGAGTTCTTGGTATTCTCTCCCTTTCTTCTCTCTTTGACCCTCCATTGCTTTCTCTCTCTCTCTCTCTCTCTCACACACACAAAATAAATAAATAAACTTAAAAAAGTAAAACCTGTATCCTTCTGATTACACTTTACTTCTCCCTTTAGTTACATTCATTTTGTATTGATAAGAAGTTGAAGAGGAATATTACGTAGTATTGGTCACCAACATTCTTTGATAATTTTTACTTTTTATGTCAATGTTAGATACAAGGTAAAAAAATGAAATAAAACAATTTATTTTTTTAAACCTGCATCTAAGTTTTCAAGAAGTGACTTTTAGTATGGTTTTTTTTTTGATATTTACAAATATGGAAAATTCTGGTGCTAAGGTAATACCCAGCAATGAAATTAGAAATACCCATCACAGCTCATAATTATGTGTTTACATAAACAATTAACAACAAAGAAGAAACTGCAAAATCCACACCTTCAGTAAAGCATGATGCAGATCATGTACCAAATTCATACAACCTAGAAGTGAAAACCTATTAATAAATCATTATAAATGGATGAATAACTCCATTATAAAAATGGATTACAGAATCCTGACAGACTGGTTCTCATGTTCACACCGTAAGTGATGAGGTTTAGTGGAACAAAGAGTCAGGACAAAAAAGTCTGTGGGAGACAGAAGGGGAAAACTAGCAGTGGCCTGAACCACCATCACAGGAGAAAGTCCCCTGAGGTGTGAAAATACAGGATAGTGCATAGGGACACCTGAGCCCTGCCAATTGGATGGGAATCCAGGGAGAGCAGGAGGGAGACAGGATGTTTCAGATGCAGTGCTGTGGGCAGATGGGGTGAGAAAGTTAAGAAGGGAGCCTGGAAACAATTCAGTGATGGGAAAAGAGGGGAAAGGATACATTTAGCATCTTCCAGACACAAAGGAATAGGAAACAGGGAAAGAAGACATAGCCCATTTCTCACCATAAGCAAAAGTATATGAGATGAAAACAGGAAAAACGGACTAATTAATACATAATATTACTTTTCATAAGAGTAAAACAGTACTGGCTAAATTATGGAACCAAAATGGAGGATGCAGAAATATAAAAAATTAAAACTGACAATGGTGGTAATAGACATTGGAAAATACAAATTGAAAAAAAGGAAATTGTAATTACTTTATACACCACTATAGAAAAATAGTTCTATTTCAATAGGCTCTGTATTAAAGTTGGAGACATCTAGATAGTTTAGCATGGACTCTGCACAAGATGGACATGTCTATACATGAAGCATTCCCTATATTTACAGAGGTGGTGGTGATGTCCCCACACATTGCCCACACTCCTAATGCCAGTGAACGGAGAACCTGGAATGGCACCTGCTGTGTGATTCAGCACCTATGAAACGTGCACAATAGGAAGATCACTGCAGACAGGAAGGATTGGTGGCTGCAAAGGGTTGACTGCAGGGGTGGGGGGCGAAGGGGGGGGGCAATGGCCTGACTGCTGGTGGATTATTTCTGCAGGTGATGGAAATGTTCTCAATTTGATCATGATGGTGGTGGCCAAACTCAGTAAATATACTACAGACTGCTGAATTATACAATTTAAATGATTGAACTTTATGGCATGTAAATTATCGTAATAGACTTGTTTTGTTTAGAAAATACAACATGAGAAGAAGCTTCTATCACTAACTCCTTAAAATTCCTCTGGGCTCAGAGTCAGACCCTTCAGGGTCTCCACGGTGTCCCTGTTTGTTTGTCACAGGAAGTCATGGGGGTGACCATGGGGAACAGGGGCAGGTTTTTGTCTCAGGTCCCCATGGGCCTGCAGCTCTGTGTCAGCTTTGATGCTTTTGTCCCACGTTGAGCAGTAATAATCAGCCTCGTCCTCAGGCTGCAGGCCCGAGATAATCAAAGAGGCTGTGTTCCCAGAGTCAGAGCCAGAGAGCCGAGCTGGGATCCCTGAGGGTCTAGTACTTCCGAGCATCACAGCTTTGGGGCCACCGTGAGAAATCTGTTGGTACCAGCCCACATAATATGACCCAACATTGTTGCTGTTTCCAGTGCAGGTGAGGGTGACCTTCTGTCCCACAGACCCTGACATGGAGGCTTCCTGTGTCAGCGTAGGCTGTGCCCAGGATCCTGCAACAGAGCAGTGGACACACACACAGGTGAATCTCATGGTATTGCCCACAGCGTGTTCTCAAAAAAAGGGGGCAAGAAGAAGACCAGTGATAGCCCATAATCACTCCCCCTGCTTTCCACAGCCAGTCACCTGAGCAGAGAGCAAGGACAGTGAGGAGGAAAGGGGTCCAGGCCATGGTGGAGACGCCCCAGGCTGTGGTTCTGAGTCCACAAGTGACAGACCTGCACAAAGCCTCTCTTATCCTCTCTCCTCTTGGGAAAGCAGCGAGGAAGCCTTCATGCAAATCACTCTTTCCGCTGGGGTCTCTAGGGCTGAATTTGGTGACAGCTGAGTGTCGGGTGGGACTAGGTAGCCTCCCCAGGGCCCCAGTGACACAGAGCACAGGGCACAAGGCAGGGTCCCAGGCCTGGGTGCTCAGTTGAGATCCTTCCCCCACATAGACCCTCAAGGGCAGGCCCACAGTGCCCCCTGCTGTCTCAGTCTCCAGACTCACCTATGACTGGGAGGGACATCCGGGAACTGAGTGGAGAGGGAATCTCTGGACTTCAGACAGCCTGTCACTCTGTCCACCCACCTCTACACAAGTTATAAAATATGATATGGTTACATAAATGTATATATACTGCAACAACTCTCAACACAGAACTGGATTTCCTATTCCTACAAATGATTAATGCTTCCCTTTGAACTTCACATAACACATCTGATCATTGTCTTTCATAGTGAGTCAGATAAAAATCCAACATGTGTCCATCACCTTCACAATTTTTTTTGCTCCTTGCAGCACTATCTGGAGCTTGCTGATAATACTTAGTTGGTGCTCAGCAAACAATTTTGAATTAAAAAATACATCAGCAAAGAAAACAAGAAAAAAATACAAATATCTCCGTTTTTACTTTATGGCTAAAACATGTATCTCTTCTTTCCTTTGGGCCATCATCATCATCCATCTAAATTCTTAACCACAGACACAGGTGTCATCTTAGACACATCCTTATACCTCACACACAACCTCCAGGTAATTCCTAAATCCAGTGTTTTCCACAACAAAAATAACCTTAATATGTCCATGCTACCCAAAACAATCTATAGATTCAAGGTAATTCCTATGAAAATTCCTATGACATTTTTCACAAAAAAAAAAAAAAAAAAAAAAAAAAAAAAAAAAACCAACCCCAAAACCCTGAATTTTATAGAGCCAGAAAAGACCTCAAACTGCCAAAGCAATCTTGAGAAAGAAGAACTAAGGTGGAGGCAACATACCTCTTCCTTTAAATATACAACAAGGCTATAATAATGCAAACAGTATGGTAGTGACCTAGAAAGGCACACATAGAGAGATGCCACAGAATAAAAAGACCAGAAAGTAATGCAAGTTCCCCTTGATCACCAGGGAGCAAGTGAGCTGAAAACAGGGCCTTTGTGACGTCTCTGGAAGACAGCTGACATGGAGTTTGGTGGGGATTCAGATAAGAATATGCATGACTCATACAGAAGATGACCCAAATTCTCAGGTTCTCACTGAAGTGTCTTGACACACTTTGGGAAAAAAAGCTGGAAGTGCTGGACCCCCTGTAATGGGACACATTGATACCCATGCTATGGAGGGCAGCATGCATCCACATGGTTAATCTGGGGTAAGAAGCACAGCCCAAAGAATGCTTTGACATGAGTCAGACACACCTGCCAAGAGCCCCCAAGGGAGGTGCCTTCTTCTCTCTGCTGCTTCTTGCATTGGCATGGGCTTCTGGAGCCCTGGCTCCTCTGTCATATCCAGGTTACCCATTCCCCTGCTGAGTGCTGGGAATAATGAAAAAGTTCTGGAAACGGAAAGTCGTGATGGTTACAAAACACTCACTGTGCAGATGCTTAGTGCCTCTGAACTGTACTTTAAAGTGTGATTAAAATAGTAAATTTTGTTGTTTATTTCATAATGATAAATTATGAGTTGAAAATAAAATATATTTAAGAAGCTGTCCTCATGCAAATATCCTCCCCACGCTTATATGTTACCCTATTCTAACTCATCATCATCAGTAAAATTTTACAGTAATTTTTAAAACTATTTTCTCCTGTAGATTCTACATATAAATGAGATCATGCAGCATTTGCCTTTTTTGTAGGACTTATTTCTCTTAGGGTAACATCTTCCTTTGTGCACAGATCGGGGAGATCTTTCTCACGATGCCCCACAGCCTTTCTACTGCATGGATCACCGATGAGAACCGATGCAGCAGGAAAGGAGCTCACAATCAGGGTCTGTGAGCTCAGGAAACCAGCCACAAGGTGCCCCCAGGGCGTGATGGTGGCAGCTGGGGGAAACTCACATCTGTGGGATCCACTTCTCCCACCTTCCCGAGAACAGGCTCAGCATTTTGTAGCAGTGGTTGAGCCTCCTCCTTACCCTCACAAGCCCCACTGGGAGGTTTGCTAACCTGACACCCAAAGCTCCTCCCAGGGCTAAGCACCATCGCCTGATATCACAACCGAAGGGCAGGTAGCTAGCCTCAGTGCCAGGCCAGCCCTGTGCCTGGGATTCCTCCTCTTCTTAGTCCTTACTCAGCACCAATCTTAGTACTTTGTGCTTGGCACACAGAGCTACTCAGCCAGCCCTGAGCACAGGAGCCTAGAGGGAAGGGAGGGTCTCTGCTCTGACTCCTGGAGGAACAGAATCCATTCTGTGGAGGACTGTCCAAAGGTCCGCAGACTCTGACCGAGAAAACTAAGGAAAGTTGACTTGCCTTTGTAAAGAGAAAAAAAGCCAGTTCAACAGGTTCTGATTTTTACACTTGGATCACCAAAGTCTTTGCATCATCATGGTTTTTTTGTTGTTGTTGCTTGTATTGTGTTGTTGTTGTTGTTGTTGTTGTTGTTTTCCTGAGACTACAAAGAGGTTGAATAGGAAAGTGGGAAGAAGGACATTGTGATCTAGAAGCTATTTCCAAGTACAGTCAGTGTGCCTTCCAGTTATTTTTTTAAGTTTATTTATTTATCTGGAGAGAGAGAGCAGGAGCATGAGTGGGGGAGGGGCAGAGAGAGGGAGAGAGAGAATCCCAAACAGGCTAAATGCTGTCAGTGCAGAGCTTGACTTGGGACTCAATCTCACTAACCAGGAGTCATGATGTGAGCTGAGATCAAGAGTCAGACACTAAATCGGCTGAGCCACCCAGGCGCCCCTCCAGTTATTTTAAACGGGAAGAGAGTCAGAGACCAGGGGTCTGAGCAGGCTGAGGTATTTGTCCCACTTTCCCATGTGTCTGTGTCACTGTGACCAGCACCACTGTGCCAGTTTGCACGGTAATAGTCAGCCTCGTCCTCAGGCTGCAGCCCAGAGGTGAGCAGAAGCCCTGTGCTGGCCGAGGCATCATCAGATCCAGAGAAGCGGCTGGCGATCCTGGAGCCCTGGTGTTTATCTGAGTCTGAGTAGAACCTTCAGCAGATACCGGGGAGGGCTTCCTGGCTTCTGCTGGTACCAGTATATGCTATAACCACCAACACTGATGTCACTGCTCAGGTGCATTTGATTCTGGCTGTTCTAGGAGATGCATTGAGGGAGAGTGGCTGGGTCAGCATAGGGAGGGACCGGGAACCTGTAAACAGAAACACTCATAAGTGATGGGACTAAAACTGGAAAAAGTGGGAAAAAAATTTCTTAAAATGCTGAGCATGGGAAGAGTCATCTAGGGCTACCTTGTGTCCCTGAGGCCAGTCCCTACCTGTGCAGTGAGACAGGAGCATGAAGAAGAGAGGAGTCCAGGCCATGGTGACAACAGCCTCTGGTCCCCACAGTGGGGTGAGCTGCCCCTGGCCTCCGTTTCTCCTCCACCCTCCGCAACGGGAGGGTTGTCCATGCAAATGTGGTCCATCCAGTGACTGCCCAGCCCCTCGCTGAGCCCTGGTGCTGGAGCTCAGCTCACATCACACACTGGGGAGGATGAGGGTTGGCTTCACCCCTGGGGAGAACACTAGGAGGAAGCACCTGCTGAGACAACCCACATGTCCCTGCTCAGGGGATTCTGTCAGGCCTGAGAGGACACAGCAGCTGAGTCCCTATCAGGGGCACAGGGCTCAGTCCCCAGGCCCAGGCTCCTTTGAGTTCAAGATCATCACTGAGCCTCTGTGTAGAGATCACAGGGCAGTCCCACAATGCCCCCTGCTGGCTGAAGAGCACACACCTCACCGTGTCCCACAGCCCTGAGAGCCCAGCTGGTTTCCTAAGCTCACCAGGTCTCTGTCTATTCACACATCAGTGATCTGAATCATGGATAATGTGATCTCATAGCACGTCTATGGTTACTGCAGTGATTTTCACTCTCAGAATGAATCCTTCTAATGTGAGATGCAAACATTTACCACAATTAAGTGGTAAATTGTTGGCATCTGGCAGAAAATACTGTAGACATCATACCACTGTATTGGTATACAATTTAGAATATGCCCATCTTGTGAATGTTTTACAACTTCTGTGCATTATATCAATGAATTCCGACTACTGTCCAATAAATTGAGTTTTATTTTAATCTATTTTGTAGCTAATTTTATTGGCTTACTAATTTACAAAGTGAAGGAAAAACAATGAATTTATCTTTGGTGAAGGCCAACAGATCAGTTTTTTATTATGATTTTTGCTGATCTTGGGATCTTGTCTAAACCTTAGGATCCTGAAGATTTTCTCCATTTTTTAATGTTTATAGCTTTATATTTTACTGTTATGTCTATAATCCATTTATTGAATTTTATTTTTTTATTTTTTCTTTTTTATTTTCAAGTTTCTTTATTTACTTTGAGAGAGAGAGAGAGAGAGAGAGTGCGCGCGCTCCAGAGGGGGAGGGGGAGAGAGAGAGGGACAGAGGGAATCCCAAGCAGGCTCTGTGCTGTCAGTGCGGGGTCTGAGGTGGGGCTCCATCCCACAAACCATAAGGACATGACCTGAACTGAAAGAAGAATTGGAAGTTTAACCGACTGAGCCACCCAGGGGTCCCTAGTGATTTTGTTTTATAAAGAGAGAGTTTTAGGTAAGATTAATTCCCTTCTATGGATATCCAATTGTTCTGTGGCCGTTTATCCAAAATGCCATCCTTTCTCCTCTGGAAGTCTTCTGCAATTTTGTCAAAAATACTTATCCATACTTTTCTGAGTTTGTTTCTGGGTTTTCTGTTCTGTTCCATTGGCCAATGTATCTACCCTCCATCCATAGCAATCTGTATTGTTGTGATAGGAATTGACTTACACTTTTATAGAATTTGGGAATAATTTTCATCTTTAGTAGGTTTCATCTTCTAATCCTTGAACACAACATATCTCTCCACTGTTTTAGATCCACTTTGAGTACACTTCCCAGGATTGTCCAGATTTCAGCACCAATGGCCTGTACATATTTTTTTAAATATGCACCCAAATGCATCATCATTGAGTGGTTTTAAGTGTTCTTTTAAATTACTTGTCACGTTCTTATTGCTAGTGTATGCACATCTAAATGATCTTTCTATGTGGCTCTTGTATTCTTCAACATTCCCAAAATTCTTTATTACTCTTTAAATGTATATATTTATGATCATATTTGTAGCTTCCTAGGCATTTTTCCTTAGGTCATTCTCTCACCTGATAATGGGACAATTGTCTCTGGTCCTTCTTAGTCTGCACGTCTCTCACTATTTTTCTTGTCTTATGGTTCTTTCAGGCACATCCAGTCCTATGTCGAGCAGCAGTGTTGAGATTGGACATGATGGCCTTGGTCCCTACCCTGGGGAAAGCTTTTAGTGCTTCACGTCCATGTGTGTTAGCTGCAGGTGTGTTACAGCTTTCTTTATCATGAAACTGTACTCCCCTATTTTTCATTCTCTGAGAACTTTTATCATTTGCATTCATTTATTCATTTATTCTTGTCCATTATAATGAATTGTGCAAAATGTTTTTCTGTAATGGTTGGTAAGATCAGGGTTTCTCTCCTTTAGCCTGTTAATATAGGAGATATATATATATATGTGTGTGTATATATATATATATATGTATCTATATGTATATGTATATATATATATGTAGATATATATATGATTGAATACTGTTTCTAGTTTTTTCTTTGGAATTTTTGTGTCTCTATTTGTGAAAGATACTCCCTTTTTTGTTTGTTTCCTGCCTGGGAGCTATTGACACCAACTACTGACAGAAAATTTTGGGAAGAATCCTTACCTTAGCCAAATTCAGCATATTAATCCACAAGCAAGGAATATCTATTCATTTACTCAACTTTTCTCTAATTTCTCTGAAATGTTTTGTAATTTTCCATATACAAGATTTCCATTTTTTCTAAAATATATCCTTAAGAATTTCATAATTATGTCATTGTAAATGGCATAGATTTTACTTACTAATTTTTTTCTTTGAGAGAGAGAGAGGGCACAAGTGAGTGAGAGGCGAGGCTGCAGCTCAGGAACCTTGAGATCACGACCTGAGCTGAAGTCTCATGCTTAACCAACTGAGCCACCCAGGTGCCCCAGATTTTATTTTTATATGTTGATAGTTTACTGCCTCTATATAGACCACCATTTGTTTCCACATGCTGTTTTTGTAACCCGAAGCCCAGATTTGAAGCAATCAGACCAAAAACTATCTATGATCCACCCCTAGATCCAGAGTTGGAGTCAACAACTTTTGTCCTGTAACATCTCCACAGAGTAATTTTTACCTTTCAGCAATGTAGTTTGCCTTTGAAAACATGAACAAGGTAAGAATAGGTTATCAATCTAAAAAATTAACTGAAGGAAGGGATATGACACTGTTAAATCATCTCATTTCAGGACAACAAAGAGTCTGTTGAAAATCTGATAACAGAAATCACTCCTGAACCACCCAAGGGGTGATGTCACCAGGCCCCGAGAATGGAGGGAGATTCTGTCTCACTTTCCTATGGATCTAAAGCACTGCGTAAGCATTACCACTATCTTGGCATATATGACCATAATAGTCACCTTGGTTTTACTTTGTCCTCATTCTAGAGTCCAGGCATATTGGAATAACTTAACTGATCAAAGCATCTTTGGATTCAGAAAATGACAGGGGACCCAGGATCCCTGATGTACATAGGATCCTGAGTGGAATCTCAGGAGAAACTAGGGAGGGATCTCTGGCTTCTGCTTGTGCCAGTATGTTTTGTTTTTTTTTTTAATTCTTTTATTTTTCGCCAACAATGGTGTCACTTCTCAGGGTCAGATGAGTCCGGCAGATTCTTCCAGGGACACCCAGAAGAGGGTGGCTGAGTCAGCACAGGCTGTGGTGGGAATCTGCAAACACAGACCTTCATGGTAATGGGGTAGGGATGGAGGTAAAGCTGCTTGATGGGTGTGATCCAAAGCGGTTGACCTAGCCTCGGAGATGCCCCAGACGTCTGAGTTTAGTTCTTACATATGCAGCAAGAGGGGAGCACAAGAAGGAGAAGAGTCCACACCATGATGGACACAGCCTTGCAAAGACTCCGAGGCTGGAGCTGGGCTGACCCAGGCATCTGTGATGCCTTTCATTGGTCTCTGAGAGGAGGAGCTGTTCCTCCAAGATTGTTTCCCTTGCTGGTGAACTCTGCTTCACTCTGAGAACCAGCTCAGGTATGGACTCAGGTTTTAGACAAAGGGGACTGATGGCTGAGTCTCAGTGTGTCCCCTGAGAGTGACTAAGGAGGAAGCAGCTGCTGGGACCTTCCACAAACCTGTGAGCAGAAGACTCTGCCCAGCCTAGAGGAGGAACAGCCGTTGAGTCCCCGTCACCAGACACAGGCACAGATAACACAGCCATGGGGTATTTGGGTGATT
This sequence comes from Herpailurus yagouaroundi, assembly GCF_014898765.1. Classification (NCBI taxonomy): domain Eukaryota; kingdom Metazoa; phylum Chordata; class Mammalia; order Carnivora; family Felidae; genus Herpailurus; species Herpailurus yagouaroundi. Next base: position 37,061 of record NW_024412422.1, on the reverse strand, counting down.
TGGGAGAATTACACAGAAGTCACCACCAGTGCAGGCATGAGGGAAAGACCGATAGTGTCCCGTGCTGCCCACTGGCCAAATATCACTCTCTCAGTGGATGTAATGTGTTGAGGACACTGGACTGATCACTGTCTGTTCTCAGATACCTACGGGCAACCGGACCTGATCTGTCCCCAGGTAACTGATATTAATAAACACCCTTTTCCATTATGGGAACTCCTAGAATTCCAGGAGGAAGATATGTGGGAATATAACCCTGTGCAGGGTGAGTGGGAACACAGGGAGGTGGGAAAGGGTAAGCCTGGGGGCAAATGCCTGAGCCTCTTCTTCAGCACAGCCACATGAGGGGCCTCTCGTGACTTGGTCTGATGCAGGCTGCATGTCCTGCTGCAGGGCAAAGAAAGAGACAAATTCCTGGAAGGAGAGCAGGGTTCTTAGCAGCAGTAACAGAAGGTACAGATACATTAGCCACAGACACTGATGACAGGAAGACAAATGCTATGGGGTGACCACTGCATGGAGATGTCTGGACTGTGAGGGTGTTCACGGACAGATAGTAAGAAAGACATTTTCATTTTGAAGAGATTTGAAACTGTTTACAACGGTTTTATTGAACTACAAGTGACTTAGAATCAACTACACATACTTAAACTTTTCAACTTGATACATTTTAAGAGGAGTATGAAGCCATCACCACAGTCAAGTTGACGATGTGGGGCCAAGGGCAGGCTGTCCCAAGATGGGCATCTTTGGCATGAAAATTATTTTCAGTTAAAAGCGTTCACAATCCAATCAATCCAAAGTAAAAGCTCTTTATTCCTCCCTCTACTGCCTGCTTGAATCAAGAACAGAGCTGTTAACAGAGATTTCTCTGTACCTAAGAAACATATCTGCATAACAGTGCAATCTTTCTTTTCCATACTTCTCTTCACACCTTCCTGCTGATGGTCTCATTCCCATTTGTGTCCCCAGACCCCTATCCCTGTCCTTTCCTCAGGATGTCCGAGAAGCTTTCTGTTGTATGACTGTCTTTGAAATTTCAAGTGTATGTGGATTCCCCATCAGTATGAAACTAAATTTGATTAATGCCCTATTAATCTTTCCCATGTTGATTTGATTTTTAGTCCCTAGGAACTTCTTCCTCCATGACGGATGTCAGAGAGGGCAGGACATGTGAACTTGATTAAATCTGATGCAGCAGCTGACATCCTGGGACATGTGACATACAGTCAGCAAAGGTGATTTCTTACCATGGGAGCCCCACACAATCTGTGTCTGTGGAGTCCAATGGAGCAAGAGTAGTAGGAGGACATTTTTCTCTCTACATTTCAATTAGCGGAAGAAAATATTGTGGCGTTAGTTCCTTGGGCTCAGCAAATCTTAGTAAAAATACAACAAAGCAAATTTTAGTTATTGATCCATTTCTTCCCAGAGATGATCTTTGTTTTCCTTTGTGTCTTTAGTGTCCTATGCCCTAAAAAGAAATTACTATGGGACAGACAGCAAACATAGGCCCTAGAAGATTTCTGCTGGAGTCAGTCCCACAGATTGGTGAGTCCACGGTTCTCCTCGGACTGGGGTCAGTTTGGATAAAATCTGATGTGGGTTACAGACTGTTGCTAAGGGACATCTTGGAAGCCAAAGTGCAAAATTAGTGGCGCAGGTCAAGCACTTAAAAGCTGTTAAAATGTTCACTTCCAAAAACTCAGTTCATGGGCTGAGTTGTTCAGGGAACACGTTAGACTGATACTAGGTCATTCACCAACCTCAAGAAGACTTCCATGCAATGAAGTAACCATGAAGCCCCACAGAGTCCCCAGCCCCATGGTCTATCTCTCCTAGATATTAGTGTGGCTACAAGAGGCTTAGCCAGAAAAAAAATGGATGAGCATTTTCTTTCTTATCATTCTACACTTTAATAGCTTGGATTTTGACCAGTGAGACCATTCTCTCTGGTCTCTACCCTCTGGAATGTACTTACCAGGGTGGAAGTTGGTGGCCATAGAAACAGAGTAGGAACCCAAGTCTCTCTGTCTGTCTGTCTCTCTCTCTCTGTCTGCCTGCCTGCCAGTAACTGATGGACAAATCCTATGTAGTTCCACTCATATGAATATTCTAAGTAGGGAAACTCTTACTAAAAGCATAGAACAGTGGTTGCCCGGGACTGAGAGAGCAGAAATGGAAAACTGTTGCTCAGTGAGTAGAAAGTTTCAGTTATGCAGGATAAATAGGCTCCAGAGATGTGTGATACAACATAGGATCTCTAGTTAACAGTATGGTATTCTGTACTTTAGAATGTGTTAAGGAAATAGACCAGGTCATGTGTTCTTGCAACAACAACAAAAAGACATATATACATATTTTGAGGGGATGGATAAGTGTAGTATGTAGATTGTGTTGATAGTATCACAGGTGACCCATATGTCCAAACTCATCAAGATGCATATATTCAGCGGCGCCTGGTGGCTCAGTTGGTTAAGCGACCAACCTCAGCTCAGATCATGATCTTGCAGTTCTTGAGTTCAAGCCCTATATCGGGCCCTGAACTGTCAGTGGAAAGACTGCTTGGTATTCTCTCTCTCTCTGTCTCTCTCTATCTCTCTCTCAAAATAAATAAATAAACTTAAAAGAAAAGATGTAAAGGGGCACGTGGGTGACAGTCAATTGAACAAAGACTCTTGGTTTTCGTTCAGGTCATGATCTCATGGTTTGTGGGATCAAGGCCGATGTCTAGCTTTGTGCTTGGTTGGCATTTCTCTCTCTCTCTCTCTCTCTCTCTCTCTCTCTCTGTCCCTCTCAACATAAACATAAACATAAGCAAAGAAACATTAAAAAATATGTATGTATTCAATACGCAGTATTTTTGTATACACTATTCTACAACAAAGCTAAAAGTAAAACGACTAAGAGAAAAACCATTAACTTTCTATGTTTCTGCTTTTCTTCAACACTTTAAATTCATGCTGCTACTTATACGTTCCCCGACTATTGTCCTCAATGTTCTTGCAATCTTTTTTTCTGAAAACTTCTATTTGGACTCGTTTTTGAATTCTCTACAAAAGTGTACTTCTCTTTGCATAAAATCTTTTCATGTTTAAATTGATGTCTTCAAATCTTATATGATTTATGATATTAATTAGTCAGTGACTCCCAATATGCAGATTTTGAACTCCAGTGGTAAAGTCATTTAAACCAACCTGGGCCTCAGGTTGCAGTTACTGAGCACTCTGTAACAAAACAAAACAAAACAAAACAAAACAAAACAAAACAAAACATATTTTTGACCTAAGTACTCAGAATGGTACATACAAAACAAACATAATATGACAAAACAGCACATCCAAACACTATATTGGTGTATATGCAGATTTTAAAGTTTTTTTCTTGCTAATTCCATTCAGCTACCTTTACAGCTATCTCAAGTAAACAGTTTCATATGGGTATCTTTTCAGACTTTCCCCTCATTCTTAAATAAATATATATTTGATCAAATGCATGCCATCTCTACACAAGTGTGCTTAAGTGATATTATGTATATATGTGTATATATATATATATACACACACACACATATATATGTATGCATACACATATATACATATATATGTGTATATATATTTTCTGTCTTCTTCTACATTTACCAAGTATACAATGAGGACATCTTTCAAAGTCCACAATACACCTACCTCACTCATTTGAATAGATTCTCAGTGTCGCAATGGACTTCAATGGATAGAAATACATGGTGAGTCTTTTTTTTTCTTTTACAACTTTGCTAAGTGACAATCCTCTATGTGTTTATTTCCAACACGCAGAAGTTTCTGTGGATGAGGTTCCTAGAAGTGGGGATCTGAGGTGTGGTTTGCAAAGAATCTAGATGGGGGAGTGTCCTGGGTGAAGGAAGATATAGTGGGTGATGATGCCCAAGGTCACAAGACAGCAGAGCCTGTGGGAGGAATATACAAGTCTGTGATATCTGACCATGGAGAAGGAAGGAAGAAAGTTGGTTGGAGAGCATGCAGGCTTGAGGGAGAACAGAGACCATGAGAGTTTTGGAGGAAATGTTACATGGGGAAATCAGGAGGAGGGAATGAATCAAAATATAATCATTAGTGAGATCATCCCGGAGAGGTAACCAGCAAGGCCTCTGGGGATGAGGGATGGAGAAGTAATGATGACATATGGAGTCTTTATTGGATGATGATGTGAATGCAGTCATTTGGTTTCATAACTTCTATAGAATTGATTCAATTTCCTCTTTTTCACAAACTTGGAGTATATAAGGAATTACGTGTAGATAAAAATGGTTCAGGTCAATATTTGGCAATAGAAGGTCGGGGCCATCCATGAATGCTTGTAGCGAATCAACAAATGGGGTGGGTGGGGATATCAGGAGGGGAGTGGACTCACTGGTGGAGGACATGTGGAATTAGAAGAACCGGGGAAACCACATTCAATAAGGAGGAAGTGGAAGAAAATCAAACCTACCTGAGAACGTGAGGGAGCCCGCTATCATCTGACATTTTAATACTTTGGCTGTTATCACAACTGATTTATTTCTACTTCTACTTTGAAATCAAGGTGACAAGGCAGGAGTCAGGATGAGGGGATAATCATGACGTGGAAGAAATGGCATTTTCTCTCCCCTTTACCCTGCTGGTTCCTTCACTTCCTTATTTATACTCCCTGTTCCTCCTCACTTACAGACATAAAATCATGGGTCAGCATTATCATCGTCACAGTCCATTCCATACACCCCTCTAGGGTTAGTCCCACTCACCTCACTAATCACCCGCCTCCGTGGAATCCACCATGCTCCTTCTTCCCCAGTTGAATCCCCCAGCTGACTGTGGCTGCAGGTGCACGTGGCCATGCTGCCTGCTCCCGCTGTGAATTTAGGAGACTTACTCTAGGGCGTCCCTACTTCAGACACTGTGTGATAATTCATCTCTCACGTCTCTCTCTATAATCCATTCTTACGTTTTTCCCTGTCTGCAATGTATGGTCAGACGTTCCTCAGTTCCCTTGAAGTTAGAAAGTATCTTCCATCCCGACTCCCAACTGGAAAATAGAAGCTAGAAGATAAGTTGCATGGGATCACCTACTAACTGTTAACAATGCTTATCTTTTGTTTTCTTGTTGATGACACAAATAAGATGTTCACAACTTTTTTCAAATATGCTTTCACATTCTTCAGGGAATTTTACATTGTCCTTTAATATGCAGATTGCACACAATCTCAGGATATTTGCTCTTAGTGTAACAGCACTCCCACCGGTCTTAAGGATGAACTTGCTTCAAATTTATACACTCCTTGTTTGCTGACCTAAGTCCCTTGGTCTTTAGCAGAATTAACCTAATTTCCTTGAAATTTGCATACCACTGGCCTTGAGTAATGAAGGAACGAACTTTTCCAGAGGAGAAGACCTGACCACATTTGAAACAGCTGCAAATGATGCCAGCAAGTCTGTTCAGGGTCATGTCCGTATAGGATTAGCCGATGGCACACTTGTTTCTCCTACACGGAGCCCACACCATTTCCTGCACCTTCCCCTATAAAACTATAGGGCTTCTCCTGGATGGGGAAGAAGGTCTCTGAGACATTTGTTCGCCATCTTCCCAGGTTGCTGGCTTCCTGAGTAAAGCACACATTCCTTTCCAACCATCCCTTGTCTCTCAAGTATTGACTTTCCAGCGGCACTAGCAGAATCTGAGTTAGGAACCAGTTCTCTGTCGGATAATATTAGCATTTTTACTTTGTTGGTAGTATTTAAGAACAATTTTCATTATGTTTAGCATATTAAAAAGTATCATTGTTATTTAAATTATCGTTGAAATAATAGAAACTTCATTTTACATATTTCTCATGACTTTAGTGAGTGCAATATTTTTAAACTAAATACCCTGAAGCATCTGCAAGCAGAAAATTAGGGGTCCCCAGGGAAGAAACAATATAAAGAGGAGACAGCTTTCCTGCCCCAAGAGCACTCATTGGAGGCCCCCAGCTATTTTCTGTGGTCTGTGCCCTGCAGGTTCTACTTGCCCAGCACCCATGCCGAGCACTTTCTTGAGAGGAAAAGAAAACAGAAATGCAACAAGGTCAGGAGTTCAGCGTTTGAGGAGAACAAAGGGGATGCCAACCTACCAGTCTCCACCAGGCCAGGAAATAGCCTGAGTGCTTCAGAGACAATGACCCAGAGGGAAAAGTCCCAGCCCAGGAACAAAAGCAAACTTTGACCTAAAGCACATGCTTGAGTTGTTTTTGCAGGATGGAAACCTTGCCCCACAGGTTAATGAGGTTAAAAAGGTCACCAGCGGGACCCCCACTGACACCCCTTCTTTTTCACAGGAATGTTCGTGTATTTCAGAGGCAAACAGCAGGAAGAGCCTGGGAGCCTAGACCAGTTTTATCTCCTGCAACAGCTCCACCAGTGCAGATGGACCAGGGAGTGTCCTCCAGGGACCTCTGCCTCTTTATAATGTTAAGTCTCCCTAGGAGGAGGACAAGCTTCACTAACGTACCACAGGGTGCAAACACAAGTTTATGTTCACAGTACCTCTGCACAACCTTATGCACACCCTTACATGGGATGACAAAAGTCACCTTACTGAGCATTCATTCTAACCCTGAATGAAAGAAAGGAACCCACTCACCCCAACTCAGGGAGTCACAGCTTTGGAAGTTATCCCCCCTGATTTCCTTATTTGCCACAGATCAAATTTACTTTGTGTGACAGCATCTGGTGGAGCCTCTCCCTGTGACTCACCAAGGAAGGAACTCGTAGTAGTTCCCAGACACCTCTACATGATATATTTCATTCTTAAGTACAAAAGCTGACTCTTTCTCCCTATTGTTTACCTGTGGTTTTAGCTATATTTATTGAATGTATTAATAAGAAACGGTGGAGGGCGCCTGGGTGGCGCAGTCGGTTAAGCGTCCGACTTCAGCCAGGTCACGATCTCGCGGTCCGTGAGTTCGAGCCCCGCGTCGGGCTCTGGGCTGATGGCTCAGAGCCTGGAGCCTGTTTCCGATTCTGTGTCTCCCTCTCTCTCTGCCCCTCCCCTGTTCATGCTCTGTCTCTCTCTGTCCCAAAAATAAATAAATGTTGAAAAAAAAATTAAAAAAAAAAAAGAAACGGTGGAGAAATATTCAGTAAAAATTGTGATAGCAATTATCTTTCATCACTTCTGCCTTTTATAGCAATGTTATATCCAAGTAAAAAATAAAACACAGCAGGGGTGCCTGGGTGGCTCAGTCGGTTGAGCGGCCGACTTTGGCTCGGGTCATGATCTCATGGTCTGTGAGTTCGAGCCCCGCGTCAGGCTCTGTGCTGGCAGCTCAGAGCCTGGAGCCTGCTTCTGTTTCTGTGTCTCCCTCTCTCTCTGCCCCTCCCCCATTCACGCTCTGTCTCTCTCTGTCTTTCAAAAATGAATAAATGTTAAAAAATTTTTTTAAAAAATTAAACACAGTAATTACTTTAGAAAGTATCTATTTTTAAAGGAAATCATGATTTATTATGATTTTTTTTCATAAATGAGTTTTTCAAAAAGAATTCTGGGTAGCTGAAGTGATATCCACCCAAAAAAACCAAAATACCCATTAAAGCTCTTAAAAACACCAACACAATTAAGACAACAGGAAACTACACAAGACTTACATCCTGTTAACATAAGACAGGTTATGTACCAACTTCTCACAACCTGTTAGTGAAAATAAATGAATAAATAAATGCGGCACTAATGACTGAATCCTGGCAGCCTCACTCCCATGCTCACACCACAAGACATGAGCTTAGTGGAAAGAGAAGTCAGTTCCAGAAAAGGCTGTGGGAGACGGAAGGGGAGAGCTAGCAGCAGGCATGAACCACCGCCAGAGGAAGAAAGTCCCTTGAGTGTGAAGACACAGGACAGCCTGTGTGGAGACCCGAGCCCTGACCACACAACTGGCATCCAGGACGAGCAGGAGGGAGACAGGACGTCTCAGATGCAGAACTGTGAGCAGATGGGGTAAGAAAGTTGGGAGGGGAGCTCTGTGAATATCTCAGTGGAGGTAAAATTGGGGGAAGGAGGCATTTAGCATCTTCCAGACACAAGGGAGTAGAAAAAAAGGGAAAGGAGACACAGTCCACCTCCCCACCACAAGTAAAGCAAAAACATATGAGACAAAAACTAGAAAAATTAATTAACACATAATATTCTTTTTCATAACCCAATAGAACAACCGGCTAAAATATTGAGCAAAACGTTTGTGTGCACAAGTGTGCAAAATAAAAAGTGACGAGAATAATAGACATCGGAGAATAAATTTTTTTTTTAAAAATCGAAATTTTTAATAATTCCTAATTATCTTATAGGCCACTATGGAAAAATAAACAATGATCATTTTGACAGCCTGTGCATTAAAATTGGAGCCATACAGAAGCTAGCATGGCCTTCGCACAAGGGTGACAAGCAAGTAAGTGAAGCCTTCCGTGTATTTCCAGATGGTGGTGGTGATGCTCCTACAACGATGCCAGTGAATGGAGCGCTTACAATGGTACATGTTCTGTGATTCAGCACCCGGGGAATGTGCTCAGTAGGGAAATCACTACAGACAGGAAGGAATTATTGGCTCCAAAGGGCTGAGTGCAGGGGGACAATGGCCCCGCTGCTGGTGGGTCAGGGTTTTCTCTAAAGGTGATGGAAATGTTGTCAATTTAATCATGATGGTGGTGGCCAAAGCCTCTACGTATACCTACAATTATTGAATATTTATACTTTTTAAATTTTCCACAGACCCTGGGTCATGGGAAGTTGGGCTCTATTCCCTCACCTGCGTGTGCTCTTGTGACATCTGTGATCATCTTGTGTCTTTACACAATAGCATCATCTGTGTGTCACTCCTTCCTCCTCAAGGACAGGTCTCACCACAGAGGTGTCTCCCCTACAGGAGCCTTCACAGAAGCTTCTCAATAAAAGAGACTCAGAGGCAAGGTCTGTGAGTTCAGGGGTTTTTGTCTCACTTCCTCGTTATCTGTGACACTGTGAGTAAAGGTAGCTGTTCCCACTGCCATAACCTGTAGCACAGTAATAGTCAGCTTCGTCCTCAGGCTGCGGCCCAGCGATGAGCAGAAGCCCCGCATTGGCCGAGGCATCTTTGGACCCGGAGAAGCGGCTGGGGACCCCAGGGCCCTGGTGCTTATTTGAATCTGAGTAGTAGTACAGGAGATACCGGGGAGGGCTCCCTGGCTTCTGCTGGAACCAATTTATGTAGTAGCCCCCAACATTGAAGCCGCTGCTCAGGGTGCAGGTGAGTCTGGCTGTTGTTCCCGGAGATGCAGACAGGGAGGGCGGCTGGGTCAGCACAGGCTGGGACAGGGAACCTGCAAAGAAACAGGGAGAAATTTCTCAAGATTCCGACTTCAGGAGGAGTGATTTTGAGGGCTGCCCAGTTTCCGTGAGGCCTTTCCCCACCTGCACAATGGGAGAGGAGCATGAGGAGGACAGGAGTCCAGGCCATGGTGATACAGATCCTGGTCCCCACAGCTGGCAGGGCTGCCCGAGGCCTCCTTTTCTCCTCCACTCTCTGCCAGAGGAGGGCCGTCCATGCAAATGAGGCACATCTGGTGACTGCCCAGCCCCTCCCTCGGCCCTGATGCGGAAACCCGGCCAGACACCACACACTGAGGAGGATGGAGGTTGGCTTCACCCCTGGGGAGATCCCTGGGAGGAAGCACCTGCTGAAACAACACACAGGTCCCTCCTCAGGGGACTCTGCCAGGCCAGAGAGGACGCAACTGCTGAGTCCCCACCAGGAGCACAGGGCTCAGTCCCCGGGTCAGGTGCCCTTGACTGAATGGTCCTCGCTAAGCAGCTTTGTAGGAAGCACAAGACAGTCCCACAGCACCCCTCCTGGTCACAGGGTACAGCACTCACTGTGTCTCAAAGCCCCGAGAGCCCAGCTGGTTTCTGCAGCTCACCAGGTCCCTGTCTTTGCACACATCCATAGTCCAATCCTTAGCACACGTTCCCCCTGCTATCTGAAAGTACATCACCCCTAAGAACCTTAGCCACAAACGGCAGAAGGCAAAGAAGCCATTAACATTAATTTATATGGACAATTGGTTGCATGTTTCCAGACTCAAAAAGCAACCTTTCCTAGGCTTCTCTAATACCTATGGACACATCTTGTTCTCAGATGCACAAAATGTATGGAGAGTAAGAGCACATAACATACACAGTTCAAAGCTCTGGTGCCCTGGTGCTGAGATGCTGTGTGTGCAGTTCTCAGGAGAGGAGCTAGATGGCACCCCTGATGCTGCTTGATTGTGCCCTGTCTCTGTAGAGGCCTCCTGCAAAACAAAGGCTGGATGCTATTTTGGTTCTTCTTCCTTTGTAAAACTGAAAATCTTCCTCAGATTTCTTTTAGCAACAAAGACAGGTACTAATGTAAATGTGTCCTAGAAGGTAAGTGGCTTAAACAGTACTTTACCTGTACCATGATTCTGATCCTTGTGTTTAATTATTGTAACTTCTCCCTCCAGGAGAAGCCCTGGTCCATGGGATGTGCAAATATGTGCATATATAATTAATTACAGGATGTTCTAGACAAAGCTGAATGACCCAGGTGTGCATCAGGTCAGGTGTCACAGAAGAGGGGACAATTGAGCTGCTTGGAAGAAATTGTAGAGGTTGTTCCCAGGAAAGGAATAGAAAGAGAATTTTGTAGGAATACACTCACCTAGTGTCATATTCCAAAGAGGATAATTCAGCCAACATCTCAAAAAATTGAATTGAATGTGTTGCTAATAATTACATTTGATGTATTGATCAGTAGATAAATACATACATACATACATACATACATACATACATACATACAATAGCTTTGGTTAGCTTCACATTTACCAGTGGAGAGTGTCCCATACTTTTTAATCTTAGGAGTTGACTTTATATTCCCCCAATTTGTAGGTTCTGCATATCTGTGTCCTGTATCTCTTGTCAGGAGTTTGTTTTGGTGTCATAACATTTCCTTATATTAAAAGAAAATTCCCTACCTGTATTTTATTACACATTGTCTTAGTTTAATAGAGGTTAAATGTGAGACTTTAATGTTTTTCAGATGTGTTCAATGTCTGAGCATTTGCTTCCATAAACCCTCACTTTCTCATTGCACCATGGATCCACCTCAACTTGCACTGTGCAAATGATTCCCACACTTCTCGACTCAAAGCCCTCTTTAGTAAATTTCTGTGACCAGAAACACCCACATCCTTAAGACAGTTTGTCTCAAGGCAGTCAGAGGGCTCTTCCTCGTCAAACTCAGACAGGTCCCTCAGTGCTGTTGGCATAAAACCCAAAGTCTGTCCTACCCAAGGTGCTCATTTTGGTCTGGCTCCCCCACTTCTCCACTCCCTGAACAGCCACACCCCTTGATCTCTACCTCCAACTTCCCTTCTTTCCTATTACTTAAAATCCTGAATTCCCATCTCCTCCAAGGTCTCCAACCTGCCTCTTCCTCAGCTTGTTGGGAGGAGATGCGAGATAACCTGACATCATGGATGAAACACATATTTTGGCAACTCTGAGTAGAACTTTATAGCAGGATATGCATACATCATCCCTCATAAGAAAAAAAGCTAGAGATGGAAAGGTAGATAGATGATAGATAGATAGATAGATAAGTAGATTATAGATATAGATATAGATAGATATAGATCATGGCCCTGTTCAAGTTGAAAAACAATAAACAAAAGTGTAAAGAATAGCCTGCATCCGTGTCCAACCACAAGGTCTCACTTTGCTGACTCTTCCACCTTTCTTTGTCCCTCATCCTCCTCCCTTCCTGAACATAAAACAAATCCAAACACTCCATCATCAGTATGGCTTTCACTGATGTATGAACTTTGAGAGATTTAGCACGTTACCTTCATGTTCAGTGTTCCAGAGTTCTTGTACATTAAAGCAATGGGTTCCAACTACTCTCACATTACATGTATCTGTGTTGTCATTTCCTACATCTCAGGAGAAAGAAAGGGATGACTGTGTTCTCTACATGAGCTCACAGAAGGGAAAATCAAAACAGGGCATGAAGATGCTCTAACCATGATGGGATGTGACTTCACAGAGTGGAGAAACCATCTGGTGACGTTGTGGACCAGGGGTTAGAGGGTGGACACGGCAGGGCAAGACCTAAGAAACTATGTGGTCCAGGGAGAGCAACTGAGACAGGAGAACAGGAGGTGGAGACACAGGAGGCTGTGCTCACAGGAGACGCTCAGGATTGTGAGGCAGAAGGAACTCGGGGAGAGAAGCAGGAAGAGGATAGTGTGAACTGGGGGTTCCTGCTCTGACGGACCCGTCAGATGGTGCTTCCTTTGCCTGCAGGCAAGCATTACATAAGGAGATGGTTCTCTATTAAGAAACTAGTTGAAGATCTGGGAAACAAGTAGAAATAGTGAATTTCAAGCTCATAAATGGTGGACCCTGACCTTGGTGGCAGCAAGCAGTGACTATGCCTGAGGCCGGTGTCCAGGCGTGGTGAGCAGTCTCCATCCAGGTGTGGATGTGTAAGAGGGACAGGAGCCTGGGACAGAACCCAAGGTACCATACCCCTGTACAGAATGGGTGAGAGGATCCCCCATGAGTCCCTAAGTCCAGGCTGGCTCTGGTACCCAGTCCCTTCATCATTCGTGTGGCATGTGTGTATTAATGATGTCCTCCCTTCTGGTGAGCCGGGTGCAGGTTTGTCTTTCCCAGGCTGGTGCCCAGGGAGGGCCGGTGACGGTGAAAATATGATCGGTGGTGATGTTTGCAGACCTGTAGACTCAAGGGTGAGTTCGGGACAGGTCATGAGAGTCCGTGAGCGTGGAGCATCCAAGATCAGACTGAAATGCCTGGGACAGTGGGCATCATGAAGAGGGGCTGAAGAACCAGAACCTCTCACCCCACCTGCACATCTCCAGGACCTCCAACCACAGGGAGGCAGACCTACAGGATCTTTCTCAACCCCCTCAGCTCCCAGGGGAAGGGGCACTTCATTCTGGTCACCGCTCCCCACCCCCACTTCCTCTTCTCTTTCTCTGCCCAGGACCTCAGTCTGTAGCCCCAAGTGTGCTGTGTAGTTTCCAGGTCTTGTAAGTAATAAACCCGTATTTTTCAAAGATTCCTGATGGTTGTAGCTGAAGAATACCTCGTAGGCATAATACGAACCACAAGGGTGGGTCTGGCCACCACTTTGGTTACGGACAAACTAAGACCCCCATAAAACATTAGCATCCATTCCTGAAGAGAGAACACTGCCTCCCAACATCTGCAACCATTGACTTCATTGTTCAGTTCCAGTGCACAGCCCAGACACATCACGATTATTGACCACTCAGCCCATGGGATACAACTCCCTCAACTGGAGTATGGGCCTTACATGTGGTTTCTTTTGTCTCTGAACATACAGGCTCCCCTCCTTTTCAAAGTCCCTCAGGTCAGCACCCTTTCGCCCCGCCCCTTCGGCGAAGCAGGTTCATGCCCTTGTAGCAGTAGATTGGATGATGTCACACTGTGCACCCTATTAGAGACCCCAGACTTCCTAGATGACTTTACATGCATGCCCTAAGGTGCTGTGATTGTGCTGCAGAGTATAGTGATCTGTGACAACACAGCAGTACGGTGTGGCTGCCATCACGGTGTCCCGTACGAGAGTGTCACCACTATAAATGCAATGCCGTGCTTCACACATTCACCCTCCTGCTCCTTCCTCCGCCTCCTGTGATCACTGACCTTCAAACACTCCAGAGTCGTGCTTTTTCTAAAATGTAATCCAATTACAATTGTGTTATGCAGCACTTTAAATGTTCTCCTTTCTGGAGAAATATGTATTTACAATTGGTGTATGTTACTGTGACGTCAGAGGTCATTTGTTTTAAAGCTGGCTAAGTTCCCAGTGTACAATGTACAGCCTACTGGAGGACATCTGTGTCACGTCAAGTCTTGGAGATTATGTAAAAAGCTGGTATAAACACCCGTGTGCAGAGTTTTCATTGCTTTTACATGTGATGGTTATGAAGAAAGCTTCTACAGACATTCACATTCAGGATTTGCTCTGGGCAGATTGTTTTTATTTCACCTTTTCAATTTGCAGTTCGGCATGTTTCCTGTATTCCCCACAAATATCAGCATATAAGCGAAACTGGTCATCTGGTTAAAGCTAAGCAAAATGATACCAGATGCCGAGAGAGTTGACATGCCCATCTAGTAGAGCAGGGACAGTGCTGAGGCCCCATCGAGAGGCTCAGAACGGAGAAGATGTTTCACTCATTGAAAGATCAGAAGACAACAAATGAATATAAACTAGCATGGAAGTAAATTTTCATAGTTCATGAGGACAAGGACTTTCTGCTACCATAGCGACCATCTGTCTATGAATGAACTAATCTGAGTGACCTTGAGGACAGAAGGGAGAGGAGGAGCCTCACTCCTATGGGGTGCAACTGGGTGGACCAGGGCGCAGGGCATCAGCCAAAAAATAAGCAGAATTTACAGACTAAGCTGAGCACGCAGCTGCTGGGTTATTCACGCTCTTCACAAATGAGTAACTAGGTTTTTGTGTCACTTCCCCACAGGTCTGGAGCACTGTGTGAGCACTGAGACTGCTGTCCCACGTTGAGCAGTAATAATCAGCCTCGTCCTCAGCCTGCAGCCCAGTGATGGTCAAGGAGCCTGTGTTGCCAGACTTGGAGCCAGAAAATCGATCTGGGACTCCCGAGGGTCGATTGCTATTTCCATAGATGAGGAGTTTGGGAGCTGTTCCTGAGAGTTGTTGGTACCAGCTCACATAATTACCACGCCCGATGTTGGAGCTGCTTCCAGTGCAGGAGATGGTGACCCTCTGGCCCAGGGCCCCAGACACTGAGGGCGGCTGAGTCAGCACAGACTGAGCCCAGGACCCTGGAAATGGGAGAGACACAGAGAGGGTGATGATATGGTCTAGAGACAAGAGGAAGAAGCAGGGCCCATTTTGTCCTCCCAGGAAAGTGTGTCCCTTTCCCCTGTCCCCACATTCAGTCACCTGTGCAGTGAGCGAGGAGGGTGAGGAGGAGAAAGGACCAGGCCATGGTGGAGGTCATCACCGATCCTGCCTTCTGTGGCCCCACAGCTGAGCAGAGCCTCCCCTAATCTCTCCCTTCCCCTCTTCATCCTCTGAGAGAGGGAGGGCCCTTCCATGCAAATGAGACTCCCAGCTCTCTGACCCCTCACTGGCCCTGGGTCAAAGGCCTCTGACCGATGATGTCAGGAGGGGTGGGGATGGGAGGGGCTGTGTAGAATCAGGGTGTGGGGAGGTCCCAGTTTTGAGCCCTGAGCAGAGGGCACAGTCAGTGCCAGTTCTGCAGTCACAGCTCTGATCATCCTTTACCCCTCAGAAACAGGACCGGTGCGCCCCCTGGTGTCAAGACCCAGACCCATCATAGTGTGCATGGTGAGGAGAGGAC
Source organism: Herpailurus yagouaroundi (assembly GCF_014898765.1). NCBI lineage: Eukaryota > Metazoa > Chordata > Mammalia > Carnivora > Felidae > Herpailurus > Herpailurus yagouaroundi. Next base: position 21,597 of record NW_024412422.1, on the reverse strand, counting down.
ACAGAAATAGCTCATGCCTCCCCATTGCTCTGATTCCTGTCCCCTGCATTAGGGCCAGACCAAGTGTCCCCTTAATATGGCCTCCCATCATCTCAGGGGAGACTATCCTCTACTCAGACTCCTCAGGCTGAATGTGTCTAGGGCTCCCTGGCTGTTCATGGGGCTTTATACAAACTCCTCTTAGATCAGGATCATGTCCAGATCAGTGACTAGTCCCCACGGATACATGTCCCCATTGCGCATTGTGTTAGGTGTTTCCTGTGGTGTGATTGTTCCCCCCTTTACAGACGTCTCATTACCCTGAGGTTCCCACAACACCGAGGAGACTGGTAGCAATTCTCTGCATTGTGTGAGCAGAAGCCCTCGTGTGTAACCCTAGAGGGGTTACACACTGAACATCTTTGTCATCTGTCACTACTTCCACCTGTTTGACATAACAGTTCTCCACACACTATGGGCAATGGTTCCTCCTAGGATTCCTTTTCCAGCACACAGACACAAGTCTGCAGGATCCCTGCCAGGAGAGGTTGTGTGTGGCATTGGCCTTGGGGCACAAGGGGAAAATATGTGGGAAGAGCCAGGTGGGAACGTGACAGCTGCAGATGCTCTGACAGGGATCCAGTGACACAGTTTATGTATTTGTCACCACTTAGCCAACTTGGCACCTAAAAACGGATGAGTGTTCTTTTACATGAAATTCGTCTCAATAGGATTGATTAAAACTCAAAGATAACGCCCTCGTGAATCACTAGTACATTGTTCACAGATCTGTGCTTTTCGCAGGGAGAATATGGATGGAAATTATGGTTTAAAAATTCGGTGGAAAAACAAAGGAGAAGGAATGACCCCTGTTCTCGTTTAATAGAGTTCCATAAACATTTTGTGAACTCATTTGATGTTTTTCTCTTGAGTTTGTTTTTTTTTAATCATTGATTTGGCCCTGCAGGTAGGAAAGACTGACGTGGTGCCCAGTAAAACCCCAAGAGGGGCCTGTTCCTATGAGCTTCAGAGCCATTTCAGTGATGAGATTATCAAACACAGAGCTTCAAGGGACGAGCCGTTGGGGTCAGATTTGTCTCTTGGGTGGGCACAGCTGTAGCCCCTCTACCTTGTGTCTAGCATGTTCAGGGCAGAGCATTTATTCATGCAACTGCCCATGACTAGAGGAATGAGTCCCTATTATCCAAGTTCACCTGGACCCAGAAGTTTCTGTCAAAGGTCCCACACCTGAATAGTGGAGAGGCGGAGACAAGGGGGCCTCTGTCCCTGACATCACAGGCCCTGAGGCCCTGGGTTTGGGAAGAGGACATTTCAGCAGAGGTCAGCCTGTTTGTAGGTATCACTGGGGTGACGGAGGGAGCAACAGCCCAGCTCTGAGAACCAGGTGAGGCTGTGACTCACATCCCGATGAGCCTTGAGCTCTATGGGAGCAGAACTCAGGCTGCTGCTCCCAGAATCAATGTACTGATCAGCCTCAAGCACTGACTGGAGCCCAGAGATGGTTGGGGACTGAGCTGTTGATGGGGACAGACACTTGCCCTGGGATTCCTGAGCAACAGCCTCGTCCCAGGACATCAGGTGTCCAGAACATGTCCTGGCTGCCCTGGTGACAGGGCCCCAGTCACCCTCAATGTCCCTGTTGTTTTCTAGTGATGGAGAATCTGACACTAAGAATGGCTGGGTAAGCAGAGTTTGACCCTGACTTCTGGAGGGACAGAGACACCTGGAAACTACAGAATCCAGGACACCATACCCTCAGAGAAAGGAGAAGGTTGTGTGTGTGGTTTTGTGTGTGTGTGTGTGTGTGTGTGTGTGTGTGTGTGTCTGGGTGTGTGACCTAAAATGAAACCGGGTGGCCTTACATCCCTCTTATTCCTTCTCCACATCCTGAGAGATATTTGACCTTCTCCAGAGTTATAGACCTTGCATTTAAAGGCAGATATCTCAAATACCAGTTACCTGGGGGAGGAATTATTTAGTCAGTGAGGATTCATTGGAGAGCAGACCTGTTAACACTTCCCTGGATCAGAAGTCTTGTTGAGTGACAGCAGGAAGGAGAATATGAGGGGTTTCATGCAGCTCTATTATCTGGTCATTCTCCTCCCTAGAGATGGGTCCCAGGAATGGGAAACTGCAGCAAGATCATTCCCAGCTTTCTCTGAAATCCTAACTTGGAGACAGAAGTCAGACCTGAAGAGCCAGAGGGACTGAAGCCTGAGGGACAAAGGAGCAGAGGGGGGAAGAGGTGGGAGGGTGTGGGGGCTGTTGTCGTGGAGAGTCTGCAGAATCTGGTCCAAGTTCATGTCTAGCTTGTTCAGAGAGAGGAGACTGTGTCTATGACCAGGGTTATTGTCACTCTATCAGCCGTGGATGCATCCGTACTGACACAAGGTCACAGTCTATGGAATAAGGTGGTGGAACTAATGTGTGGATGAATGTTGGCTGGGGAGCACGTTCAGGTGCAGGCACAGTATTTACTCCTGTGCATCTTCTCCAGACCTCGTGGGGACGTGCGGTTGGGCTCTGTTACCTCATCTGTCAGTGTCTTCCTGGGATGCCCAATTTCCTCTCACTTTACATTCAAACACGAGTGTCCCTCTTTTGCCGTTTCAAGGACAGATGTTTCTGCAGATGATCCCTCTTACATGTGTCTCTACATGAGCTTCTCACTGAAAAGAGATTCAGAAACAAGGTCTGGGGGACCAAGAGTTCTTGTCTCACTTCCTCGTTATCTGAGACACTGTGAGTAACGGTGGCTGCTCCCACTGCCATGACATAGAGCACAGTAAGAGTCAGCCTCGTCCTCAGGCTGCAGCCCACAGGTGAGCAGAATCCCTGCATTGGCTGAAGCATCTTTGGATCCAGATAAGCAGCTGGGAAATGCAGATCTGAACTCCTTGATTCTGAGTAATAACACAAGACTTACCAGGGCTCCTTGGTTTCTAATGAAACCAGCTTATGCCATAGCTACCAACTCTGAAGCCAGTGCCCAAGGTGCAGGTGAGCCTGGTTATTGTTCTCACAGATGCCGAGAGAGAGAGAGTGGGTGGGTCAGCACTGCCTGGGACAAGGGTAAAGTTTCCCACTGTCTGAGACTGAGAGACTGATGCAGGCTGGAGGGCTACCCTGCATCCCCAAAGCCTGTTCCTACCTGTGCACTTAGAGGAGAGCACTAGAAGGATTGGAGTCCAGGCCATGATGACACAGACCCTGGTCTCCACACTGGGCTGGGGCTCCCCAGGCCTCCTTTTCTCCTCCACTCTCTGCCACAGAAAGGGCTATCCATGTAAATGGGGCCCATCCAGGGACTGCTAAGCCTGTCCATGAACCCTGGTGCTGGAGCTCAGCTCACTTCACACACTAAAGAGGATGGAGGTTGCCTTCAACCCTGGGGAGACAAAGCGTATTCAGTGACAATATACAGTCTCTGACAATAAATTATGTTAAAAATAAATACATAAGATAGACATTACTGAAACTGTAAAAAAAAGACATTCTATAAGTGTATGAGGATAATTTAACCAAATGATGTAATTGGGTACCTTTAATAAAGAAATGTATTCTTTGGAAAGCCAAACCAAAGCAAACAATATACAGTCTCTGCTCAGGGGACTCAGTCAGACCGGAGGGAACTCAACTGCTGAGTCCCCATCAGGGAGCACTGGGCCCAGTCCCAGCTCTGTATCTTCTTTGGGGGAATGGGCCTCACTGAGCTACTGTGTTAGGGACCACTGGGGGTTGTATGTAAGCGATCAATCACGGGAAACTACCCCCAAAACCAAAAGCACACTGTATACACTGCATGCTAGCTAACTTGACAATAAATTTTAAAAAATTTAAAAAAAAATTCTCCAATAAAGAAATAAATAGCAAAAAAAAAAAAAAAAAAAGAAAAGAAAAGAAAAGAAAAGAAATACAAAAATAAATGCTGTACATTCAGAGAATGCAATTGCTAAACTCCAGGTTTGGTAAACAAACACTGCTTTTTGGTGAAATCTTTACCATGGAGGAGAGGCTCATCATAAGGTCTATCTATTTAGTTGGCTTTCTTATTTGGAGGCAAAAGCACATCCCAGGGGTTGGGATAAGTGCAGGTCACCCTCTGTCTTGAAAATATACGTGTCAATGTAAAGTTTCATAAAACATAGTATGATCGTGTGTGCCGTCATCTGGATGGGTTTCATGTTCTGCTCTACCCATGTTTTGCAAGCTGAAAATATAGTAGTGATGTTAACATTTATTAGCATTAATATACATTTTGTTTAACTTTTTAGAGGCTCCATGGGTACTGTGTGTAAGAAAAGGCAAGAGTTACAGATTTCATGCCAGAAACCCCAGGGAATATGTTCTATTGCTATTTTGCTAGTAAAGGTACTAATCATCTCAATAATTGTTTCACATCTTGGAACCTAAGGCCTCAGGGTTTCATCCACCTCCTCATGTGTCTCTGTCACTGTGATAAACACCACTGTCCTACACTTGACAGTGAGTTCCACAGAAGCTTCCCAACGAAGAGGACCAGGGACAAGGAGCCAGGGGTTTTGTCTCACTTCCTCGTTATCTGTGACACCGTAAGTAACGGTAGCCACTCACACCGATGTGATCTGTACCACAGAAATTCTCAGCCTCGTCTTCAGGCTGCAGCCCAGAGATGAGCAAAATTGCTGTGTTAGTGGAGGCATCTTTGGATCCAGAGACACGACTGGGGACCCCAGGTCCCAGCTGCTTTTCTAAGTCTAAGTATTACAGGAAACACCAGAGATGGCTCCCTGCCTTCTGCTGGTACCAGTACATGTTTTGACCACCAACACTGAAGCCACTGCTCAGGGTGCAAGTGAGTCTGGCTGTTGTTCCCAGAGATGCAGACAGGGAGGTCGGCTGGGTCAGCACAGTCTGGGACAGGGAACCTGCAAACACAGACACAGCAGAATGAAGAGAAGGGACAGGGTGCATGTCATTGGGGAGCTGAGCCAGAGGGATTTGACTCAGGCTGTGGACCCACCCTGTGGACTGAGGCCTATCTTTATCTGTGCAGCGACAGATGAACAGGAGAAAGACAGGGGTCCAGACCATGGTGACACAGCCCCTACTTTAGCCACAGTGCTAGGGCTGGGCTGCCCATAGTCTCTCCTGTCCTCTCCCCGCAGGCCTCACCAAGGAGGGGCTGCTCATGCAAATATGACCCCCCTCTGCCTCTCCCTCCTGTGCACTCACAGGTCTGTGGCCCTTGGACAAGGAGACTTCCTGATGCACTAGTTTCCCCCTGGGTGGGCCTGGAGGAAGCAGCTGCTGGCATCACACTCAGGCCCAGGTTCAGGGACTGGTCCAGGCCTAGACAGGACACACTTGCCCTGTCCCCACTGGAAGGAGGGGCCCAGCCCCAGGGCTTCCTGTCATCGGAGGGCTGCCAGCTCGAAGCCCCTTTCCTGCAGAAACCCCCAGACACGATGTCACATCACCTCCTGCTGGTCTCTGGGAGAAGCTCTCCTTCTTGCCCAATCTTCCCCTTCACCTGCTTCCCTGATGCCTGAGTTTCCACCATGTGTGTGCAGCGCTCCAGAGAAGGACAGAGGTCCTCCTGTGCTGTCCCTGATCACGTTTCCTCCGTGGATGGGAGGAATGTCTACCAGGAGGAACACGTGCAGTCCTGACCCAGTGGAGCCTGTGAACTTCTGTGAAGCTAAGGATAAGACACAGGGAACAGAGAGCAGGGGGGATCTGTCCACATGGCAGGGCTCAGAGGAGGCAGGCTGACTCTGGGAGCTGAATGTGAACTGGGCGCGCTGAGGGGACACACACCTTCACCGAGGAGGACACACAGTGTCAGAATGCTGGGCCCTTCCAGAGCCAGGCAGACAGGGCACAGCAAACTCTGATGAGGCTGCTGCATGTGTGGAGACTGAAATAAACCTCTGGGTCTAGTAGGGAACACTGCTGGGCCATCCTGTGACCTCGTCTCCATATTTCTGGTACTTTTAATTCCAGCTGTGCCTCTGCAATGCTGCTCGTTAGAGACCTACCTCCACAGCAAGTCCTAGGACTGAACTTGGAGTAAGAAGACCTGGAAGGAGTCACTGGGGGCCAACTGGAGAAAGATGAGAAGAGAAAGATGAGAAAGATGTCCCCAGGTGGGACACAGTGAGGTGACTGACTGGACCCCGGGCTGTGGGAGATGGAGGGATGTTCCAGAGTGTCAGGTCAGGAGGGAGGGTGATGCCCACAGATACGGGGATGCCCTGACTGACACAGGTGAGGTGAGACGGGAACCAGGTGGGAGGCAGGGTGATGGGGTCTGTTGTCCCCGTGTCCCATGGCAACCATGGTGTGACATGTGGAGAGTTGTGGAAACATCACAACCAGGCATGAGGGATGCCTTTCCTCCCCCATAGGAAGGATGGGGGTGTTACAGTAACTGCTTGACTGGCAGCTTAGTCTGCATCATTCATTCATTCCTTCGTTCACTCATTCATTCCTTAAATACACATTTAAGTATTGTCCACACATGTCAGATCAGCGCTCATCACAGTGTGAAAGAAAATCTGACTTTTATTCATTTCAGAATCGCTGGTACGTTGTTTCATATAATTTGCATGGTTACTGTTTGCCTTTCTCATTGTCTGAGTTTGGCAGTCCAACTTATATCACACAAAGGTTCCTACTCAATCAGTTAGTGCTTCTTTATCAAAACATTCTTTGATATACTGGGGGAAAGTATGCAATTGTATATGCATCAAATTTGAAGATAAGGAGTATCTATAACTTAAGACAAAAGGAAGAATCAAAAAGAGTAATTGACACATGTGAAAAATACAAAATCAGCTTCCATTAGTCACCATGTAATATAGAAATAAATGACCAATATCATATTGCTTAGAAATAGCAACTGAAATCATAGCAGTTTGAAAACTAATGAATTGATTATATATTCATCCTAATAAATGGCGGAGTCACAGTAATCAGCCAGGATCCCTGACCGTGAAGGGAGCCCTGAGTCAACCCAAGAAACTGTCAAATAGGTTCAAGGCACCACGGGTGAGAAGAATCCTTTCCTGCTGGGAAGGCCTGGAGTCAGTAGAGCAAAGAAGGATTTAAAAACTGGATGTGGGAGAAGAACCCAGAGCCCTGGAGTTCCTCACGAAGTTGGAAGGGACAGAAAGATCCAGCTAACCCCTAGTGGCTTTTAACATGAGTCAGAATTACAAATAAATGCTACAACACATCAGTAATTAAGGGTTTTTAAGGGAGCAAAGGGAATACAAAGGTTAACAATCTCCACCAGGCCAGGAAAGTGCTTCACCACATCAGAGAACACAGCAGAGGGCAAACTCCCAGCGCTGTGTCAGAGGAAGCAAGGCCCTGCATTCCTTTCCCCAGGTCAGGAGCCCAAACCTCCTCCAGTTTATACTGGCTCTGGGAGCGGGCCCCTGGCCCCTTCCCCTCGCGGGACGGTTACTTCTGCTTCCTTATAACGTCAGTCTCCACACGAGGAGGAGCGCAAGCTGCACGGACATAACCTAGGATGCAGGCACGGTCCTGTTTTCGAAGTGTGCCCGTGCGACCCGATAGCCACCTTTCGCAGGCTGACAAAGTCCCCTTTCTGAATATCGATCCGGATGACTGAATAAAAGGAACCCGCTCACTCCTGCTCTGAGACTCAAGGCTTTGCAAGTTATTCCTCGTGATCTCATTATTTTGCTGCAAATCCAGTTTCCTCTGTGAGACCACACACCTGGCAGAGTCTCTAAATTTCACTCTGGGTGGAAAGAACTCAGCTTAGTTCCGAGACAGCAACTTCATTTTCCTCTCCCTCTCTCTCTAAGTTCTATTACTTAAATATATAAATTATAATATATGATATATGAATTGCAACATGGAACATACATATAATGTGTATATGTAATCTATAGTGTTTTATATCATACAAGATACCTATATTTAATAGTTATATAATACAGTTACAGATGTAATAATTCAATATAACATATTACACATATTTAAAATATGTATTTATATATTGCTTATATATTATACATACTTTTGTAATATGTAATATTTATTTATAATAAATATCATATATATATATATATATATATATATATATATATATATATATTTCTTTTTGCCCCTATCAAGGACCCAGATGCCCTGGATGACAAAGTAGCACAGTCTGACAGAGACCCTTGAAGGAAAGCTAGAAGCTATAAGGTGACAGAAAGAATGCGGGTGATGACTACCATGCAGAGATGACGGGAACAAAGGAGTGCAAATGCCCCACCACCCCCACCCTCCACCACCCCAGCATCTTTTCTCTTCAGCCCTAAAGGGATCTCCTAGTCTGTGAGGCAGGAGGTGAGGAGAGGACTCAGGACAGGACAGAGAAGTCCCATCCTCCCCTCCCCAAGGGTCTTTTACCCTAGGCACAGGTAGCACGGCAGGTGATTTGTTCATTGTGCGAACTTCTCCAGGTGTGGGATTGTCTGTCCCTACCTGAACACCACCTGGGCATTGACTCCATGGGGTTGGAGGATGAAACATGGAGCGAGGGAGTGAGTCAGAGCTGAGGGCTCATGTGGCTCCAGGGGCACAGGGCTGCAGAGTCACACTGCCGTGGGGACACTGCCTGATGAGTGTGCGAGAATTATTAGAGTAGTTCCCTAGTCCGTCAGCTCTAGAAGCTTGTCCTCACAGGACTGGTCCCACAGTGCCACCTGCTGGGCTTAGACACCAAATCGTCCAGTCGTTCTGAAACTTCATAGCACTCTTGGAATGATGTCCAGACTTTTGCAATTGGATCTAGAATGACTTCATTCCCAAATGCAGTAGAATGAAGAGATGCCCTCTGTGTATTTTAGGAATGGTTGCAATTTTTCTGGGTCACCGATGACCTCCGTGTGGTTAAATACATGGTGTATTGATTGCACAGTGCTAACGCTACCAGGTATTACCTGACATTGGAGTTTGCCCTTCCAGGTGCCTGGGGTCAAAACCAGTCTAGTGTCATCTTAAACTTAATGAAAGCCTTAAAGTTCTCAGAGTACCAAGATGGTTCAAACTCATAATAGTTCTCTTGGACTTGTCCTCTAGTTTAACCGTTGTTGCGGTGGGGGTTTAGATTCTCCTGATAGATCCCTTCAGCCCACACTGCAAGGACTTTTGATGCCTGTCTTTGCCATGAGGACAGGATGCTGTCAGGGAAATGTGTCTTTTGCTCCTTATTTTTCAGCATTCACGTTTTCCCTTGAAATTTAGCCTAAAAGTGCTTATATATTTGACACTCTGATATACTTCATATATCGGTTTTGTAATTAAAAAATTTTTTAAATATTTATTTATTTTTGAGGGGGGGGGGGAGAGGCAGAGAGAGAGAGAGAGACTCAGAATCCAAAGCAGCTTCAGGCTCTGAGCTGTCAACACAGAGCCCAATGTGGGGCTTGAACTCACAGACTGCTAGATCATGACCTAAGTTGCAGTCAGACGCTTAACCGACTGAGTCACCCAGGCACCCCCATTCTGTAATTTTCATCAGTATGAGGATAGGTATACACAGAACGTTACTATAAATGGAGGCCTCCTCCCTTCTGAGGGGGTTTTTCTATCTCTCCTGGACCACAAACACTCATGACCTATTACTCTATGTGTAATTCATGGGGGTTGGGTCTAAGGTCTGGGTCTGCAGAACAGATGTATACCCAACATCTTCCCAAAAAAGGAACCAGAAGGAGTGAGCAGTAGATATTGAGGGATTAAACTGGGGGCAGCAAGCTCATGGCAGGATGGCACTGAATATTGAGATGGATTTGGACCTTGTTGGTTACACCTTCACATATTAAGTCACCAATCCACGGTCACAGTGTTCTCTCATGTATTTAATCTTTTTAATATTTTCAGCAATCTTTCACAGGTTTCAGTTTGCAAGTCTCTTGCTACTTGTTTATTTTGCCTCCTAAAATGATTATTATTCTTTTTGATGCTATCCTACATGGAATTGGTTTTAAATGTCTTTTGGGGCTTCTTGTAGGCATAGAGAAAACCACCAGAGTGTTTTAGGGAATTACTATGTGAACTCCTGTAGGAGATCTTAGACAGACCCAGGTTTGGGGTGATGATAGAGTCTGCTCCCCATTTTGGAGCAGTAGGAACAATAATGAAGCAGGAGGGACTATGAGAGGGGAGCTCTGTGTGCCTGACCATGAAATGAGCGGTCTCACAGGGCAGACTCTGAACATAGGACTGCTTTAAGAACTAAGTGAATCCTGTGCTGCCTCCGTTTCTTATAGGGAAACAGAAAAGCACAAAGATTTTTTTTTTCGTTTGGGAAATAATAACTCATTTATATATTTCAGAACTTGTATAGTTATTTGTGAAACATATATTTCATAAGCACCAGCTAATCTCTGACGGGTACAATGGGGGAGTAACACGAAGGGTCAGGGAGGAGCCGGCTCTGTGTTCCTGTCTCCTGTGTTCCTGCCCCAGTGGTTCCGTCAGGACTGAGAGGAGAGCTCTGCTTCCAGAACTCTGAGTCTTCAGGGTTTGGCCCCTGGGAGAGGACACCAGACCTCCCAGCACCCAGCGCCTCTCTGCTGGCTGACCAGTTCTCACTCCTTCCTCCAGCCTCCAGCATCTCTCCACACCTCCTCTCTGAACCCTTATTCCTCTTCTCTTAGATCAACATCATCTAAAAGAAGCCCTCTAGCTTTGACACCCACCTTGGACTGTTGGATTATTTGAAGGTGGAGACAAAAAACGTATTCCACTCCAATTATTCATCTTTTCTTTTATATTTACACAGGGATTGTGCAGTTAGTAACCTATAAGTTTCTGATTATAAATTATTCCCTGGTAATTATACTTCTTTTTATCGATTCATTGCTACATTACTGAGGCATTTTTAAATACCCTTTTTTTTTTTTTTAATTTTTTTTTCAACGTTTATTTATTTTTGGGACAGAGAGAGACAGAGCATGAACGGGCGAGGGGCAGAGAGAGAGGGAGACACAGAATCGGAAACAGGCTCCAGGCTCTGAGCCATCAGCCCAGAGCCCGACGCGGGGCTCGAACTCACGGACCGCGAGATCGTGACCTGGCTGAAGTCGGACGCTTAACCGACTGCGCCACCCAGGCGCCCCAAATACCCTTTAACAAGTTATAGAAATCATAAGTATTTGTCCTCTATAGTAAAAGACCAGTAACCATAAAGTGCATATTTTCAAATACAAGATAGTATTTGACATGTGTGTTAATGTCAAGTGTACATAGGTATCAAAAGCATATGAAACATACACGGACAAACGTTCAAGGATGTTCACCAGAGGGTAATTTATGTTTAGGGTTCATGGGGACCATCTATATGAATCCGTAGGGAAGGAGGTTGCCAAAAACCATCAGTCCTTCCTAGGATGTGTGGGCCTGTCCCACCTCTGGGAATGACAGGTGATGAGAGTGAGGGGAAATGAGTCAATCATGAGATGGGAAGGAGCTCAAAGATTTGGTGGATGCCCTGGAGAGGAGAGAAGGTGAAGCAAGGAAGTGAAGGGGGGGATTAGGAGAATATCTACAGCAGAGAGAAAGGACCCCCTCTGCCTGGTTCATTGCAGTTTCCCCACACAGAGCCCCTGCCCCTCCACAGAGGAGTGTCTGAGGAACCTGCAGAATGTGGTGGAATGAATGTCTGAGGGCATAAGGAAGATGGACAGGCACAGAGAACCTGTAGGAAGATTGATCCAGTCACAGCTCAGGCCACTCTCAGGTCAGAGACGCCCCTGTGAGCTGAACAAGCTGTCATCGGTCACTCACCTGTGTCTCCCATTTTGGGAGATTTCCACCTCCTGACTCCTCTTGGGACAACCTACAGCCTCTCTTCCCATCGGAAGAGTCCCGCCCTCACCTGCCCTCCCTGACATTTGGTCACCTGGGCAGGGACCATAATTGTGCTGACTTTGCAGCTCCTGCTGCTCTGGATTCCAGAGTAGGAGCAGATGGCAGTTCTGGAATCCTGCATGGGGTGGGGCTGGGGGGGTGGGGAAACCACGTTCTGCAAGTGAGGGCAGGAACTTCTCTCTGAGCTGCACTTGGGTAGCAAGTAGTGTTCTCATATGCATTGTATTTTGCAAATTAACATGGAGCCATACAGGAAATATGACAGTACAGCCTCCTGAGGGCCACCATGGGGACTGAGGACAGGATTTCTCTCCTTCTTTGCCTTCATTCTTGGGAATGGAGTCATTCATTCAGATATGGGGCATGTCTGGCCCCTGCATCACTCTGGGCTGATGATGGTGCTAGTCAAGGGAAAGGAAGAGATGATCTGGGTTTCCTATGGGCTGAAGGAAGATCAGCACCTGGTTTTCCCATGGGATTAGAGGGGTCACAGTGCAGGAGAATCATACTTGGGGAAGGGTCGTTGCTCCCAGTCCTATTGAAGCAGGCTCAGGCTCTTCCCATGTGTAAGAGAGGTGGGCATCAGTCTCTGCTCTCTTGTCAGGCCACAGCGCCCCCTGGTGTCCACAGAATCATAACGTGTATTTGAATCTAATTAGTACTTCAAAATCAAGTTTTTAAATGCAGAACAACCCACTTACTAACTTTTGCATGGAAGTGAATAATACACAAATATGCAAATGGGAAATTGCATGTGCACAAAAATAAAAAGTGGAAAAATCATACTGTCAACCTCTTTTAATAATAAATTAAAAACATAATTTAAGAAGAAGTAAAAATGGTTCCATTAAAAAAATGAATAAACAGACCAGTTTCCTTAGAAAAAAAGACAATATTATTATGAACTATTCCATAAAAAGGCATAAGACGTGGTTAACTTCACAAAATGTATATATTCTTATAGAAAGAAATACACACACTTGATATATAAAATACAGAAAAAGGGGGGTGCCTGGGTGGCTCACTTTGTTGAGTGTCTGACTTTGGCTGAGGTCATGATCTCAAGGCTTGGATCTTGAGTTTGAGCCCCACATCCCGCTCTAACCTGACAGGTCAGAGCCTGGAGCCTGCTTCAGACTCTATCTCCCTGTATCTTTGCCCCTCTCGTGCTCACGCTCTGTCTCTCCCTCTGTCATAAAGTAAAATTAAAAATTTTTTTAAAGTACAGAAAAAGGAAAATTGTAGAATATTATGAAATATTGATGCAAATATTCTAAATAAGATATCAATAGTGAGAATCCATTATCAGACTAAAATAGTCATATAAAGTGACTATATGTGATTTATTGCAAATATAGAGTGGGATTCCATATTAATAAATCTTCCAAGATAAGGCATCATATTAGTAAATAAACAGATGAAAATCCCATGATCTCAGTAGACCTTGAAAGATTCTTTGAAAAACTGAAAGCAAAGTCCTAATAAAAACCACATAAAATGGAAACAGATAGAAGCATTTATATTGTGATAGCACATTCCCTCCTACACATATAGAACTCACTCCCACAACCAGGGAATTAAATAATGGGGTGGTGGAGGGGAGGACATTTCTGCAAGGTGAACAGGCTAATGTGACCTAAACACCATTATCATTCAACATCCTTCTGCAAGTAAGTATTAACAACGCAAGTGAATAACAAAAATCACTGGTTGGATCTCAGCACTGATGGGAATGGACAGGGACTCATTTCAAAAGACCCACATGTACGAATCAGCCATAGATACTCTGGATTTTGTGACCCTGTTTCTGCCCTAACGTGACATTGTCACTGTCCTCAGGGTGGCCTGTTTCTGGCGCCCAGGAATTTGTGCTCAGTTTGAGAAAATTAGAAAATATGTTGCTCTCCAGGACAGGCTTCAAGGAGAAATTTAAGAGAATGTGGAAAGATTTGTAGACAAATTCTTTGAGGCAGGTGACAAACCTCAGTTGATATCAAACAAACAGCTGATGGGGCCAAAATGTCAGGGCTACACAGGAAGTCCCATTTCTGTGGGGACAGCAGGTTTTTGTCTCACTTCCCCATGAGCCTGGAACATTGTGTAATCACTGACAGTTAAGTGAATGGTCTGGCAGTAATAATCTGCCTCGTCCTCAGCCTGGAGCCCAGTGATGGTCAAGGAGCCTGTGCTGCCAGACTTGGAGCCAGAAAATCGATCTGGGATCCCCGAGGGTCGATTGCTATTGCCATAGATGAGGACTTTAGGGGCCTCTCCTAGGAGCTGTTGGTACCAGTTCACACCATAAATACCGATGCTGTTGGTGCTTCCACTGCAAGAGATGGTGACCGTCTGGCCCAGGGCCCCAGACACGGATGGCGGCTGAGTCAGCATAGACTGGGCCCAGGACCCTGGAAGGAGGAGAGACAAAGAGAGGGTGAAGCTGGGGTCTGGAGACAAGAGGAGAAATTAAGGCACAAGTGTCCTCCCAGGAATGCTTCCCCTGTCCCCACATCTAGTCACCTGTGCAGTGAGCAAGGAGGGTGAGGAGGAGAGGGGACCAGGCCATGGTGGAGATCATCACCGATCCAGCCTTCTGTGGCCCCACAGCTGAACAGAGCCTCCCTTAATCTGCTCCTTCCCCTTTTCATCCTCTGACAGAGGGAGGGCCCATCTATGCAAATGAGATCCCCAGCTCATAGACACTTCACCGCCTTGGGTCAGGTCCCTCTGTGTAAGGATGTTAGGGTGGTGGTTGGGGAGGGGCTCTGATAGGCTAGGGGGTTGGGCAGGCAGAGGGCACAGGCAGCGTCAGGTGGCAACTCCCAGCTCTGATCATCCCTGACTCCTCAGAAAAAGGTGACATGCGCCTCCTGATGTCCAGGCCTGGACACAGCAAATATGACATGGCGACCAGAGCCCATCAGAGAGGGTTCCTGCCTCCTCACTGCTTTGCCCACTGTCCCCTTCCTTCTGGCCAGGCCGGATGTCCCCTATGTGACCTCCCATCACCTCAGGGTGCACTTTGCTCTACTCAGGCTCCACGTAGTGAGTCCGTCCACGGTTCCCTTGGCTGTTGATGGGGCAGGACTGAGGTGGTGACTCTGGCACAACCACAGAGATGAGGATCAGGGCCAGAGCAGCGACGGGTCCACATTGACGCATGGCCAGTTCTGTGCAGGAGGCTGATTTCTTCCCTCTTCCCTGGTTCCTCTCTGGGCTCAGAGTTCTCTTTCCCAGAAGCTCCCTCAGCACTGAGGAGACAGGGAGCCCTTTTCTCCAGGTTGTGGGTAGACGCCCTCGTGTGCCTTCCTAGGGGAGTTACACACTGACCATCTTCGTCACCTGTCACTATTTCCACCTCCGTGAAACAACAGTTCTCCACACACTGTGCTTAGTGCTTCCCTCCTACGATCTGTCCCCCCAGCACACAGACCCAAGACTGCAGGAGCCCGAGTGTGGCCCTGACCTCAGAGCACGAAGGACAAACCTGCAGGAAGCTCCAGGAGGGAAGGAGTGACAGCTGCGGGTGTTCTGACGGGGACCTCGTCGCAGACTTTATGTGTCTGTCACCACTTGGACAACTGCTACCTCAAAATGAATGTGGGTGATTTTACACAGAATTCAGCCCCATAAGAATGATTTAAATCGACTGACATTGTCATTGTGAAGATGTAGGTACAATCACCAGTGTATTTTCACAGATTCGTGCTTATTGCTGAGACAATATGGACTGAAATAGTAGTTGAAAAAATAGATGGCAAAATGATGGAAAGTAAGTGTCATCTAGTTCTTGGTTGTATAAGGGTGTTTCTAAATTATTTGATGTATCGTCATCATCACCATCACCATCATCATCATCATCATCATCAACATGCATTTTATATAGTTGGTCTTGTCCTGCAAGTAGGAGGAGGGCCCAACATGGTGTCCAGGGGAACACCACGAGGAGCCTGTTTGTCTGAACTACAGAGCCGCCTCCGTGATGGAATGACTAAACACAACTTCCAAGATGGACTGAGGAGGGGTCAGACTCATCTCTGAGGTGTGCACAGGTCTGGATTCTCTTCTTTGTGTCCAGTATGTTCAGCATAAATCGTCCATTCATCCACCCATGACTAGAGGAATGAATTTCTATTCCCCAAGGCCAACTTGACCCAGAAGTTTCTGTCAAAGATCCCACATGTGAATCTAGGTGAGGTGGAGATAAGGGACGCTGTGTCCCTGAGGTCACAGGCCCTGCGGCCCTCCATTGGAACAGATTTTCCAAAAGAGGTCCGTCCTGGCTGAGGGGTTACCGGAATGTCTGGGGGAGTGATGACACTGGTGAATGTTTGCTGGGCATCAGGTTCATTTGAGACACAGTTTTCATTCCTGTTCATCTTCTCCAGACCCCATGGGGATGTGCGGTTGTGTTCTGATACGTCCTCATCCATCAGCGTCTTCCTAGGACGTCCTGGGCTGTGTCACTTTACAGGCATAGCATGTGTGTTTGTCCTTCTTTTGTTCAAGGAGAGATCTTTCCATAGAAGGGTCCCCACTGTAGGTCTCCAGGTAAGTTTATCAATGAAATGAGGCTCAGACACAAGGTCTGTAGACCAATTGGATTTTGTCCAATTTTCCTCATTATCTGAGACACTGTGCGTAAGCATAGCTGCTCCCACTGCTACCTTCTATTACACAGTAAGAGTCAGCCTCGTCCTCAACCTGGAGCCCAGAGATGGGCAAAAGCCCTGCATTGGCCAAGGCATCTTTGGATCCAGAGAAGCTGCTGGGGACCCCAGAGCCCTGGTGCTTATTTAAATGTGAGTAGAACCTACGCAGATAGGGAGGGAGGGCTCCCCACTTTCTGCTGATACCAGTATATGTGGTAGCTGCCAACACTGAAGCCACTGGTCAGGGTGAGAGCGGGTGAGTCTGGCAGGTGTTTCAGGAAATGCAGACAGGAACGGTGGCTGGGTCACCACAGGCTGGGACAAGGAACCTGCAAACACAGATGCATCAGAATGAAGAGAACAGACAAGCAGCTGTTGCTTAGGGACCTGGACCAGAGGGATTTGACTCAGGCTGGAGGCCCGCCCACCTTGGGGGACTGGGTCCTGTCCCTACCTGTGCAGTGACAAAGGAACACAAGGAAGACAGGGGTCCAGACCATGGTGACACAGCCCCTCCTTAGACCACATTGCTGGGGCTGGGCTGCCCCGGGTCTCTCTTATCCCCTGTCCACAGGCCTCACGGAGGAGGGGCTGCTCATGCAAAGAGACCCCCAGACCTGGTCTCACAGCACCCCCTGCTGCTCTCTGGGCTAACGACTCATTTTTTCCCATTGATTCCAAAGCTCTCCTTCACCTGCTTCCCCCATGCCTGTTTCCACCACGTGAGAAAAACCCTCCAGGGAGGATGGAGGTGCAGTCCTGGCGCACTTGCCCTGATCGGGGTTCTTCCTTGTGTGGGGCTGTAGCGGGAGGGACAGGCACAGTCCTGACCGGACAGCCTACGATTCCCTGTGCAGCTGATGACAAGACAAAGGGAACAGAGAGCAGAGGGGATCTGCCCCCGCAGGGGGCTCAGATGAGGCAGGCTGAGTCTGGGTGATGAGTGTGAACAGGAACTTGCTGAGCGGTCACAAACCTTCACAGAGGAGGACACACAGATTGTGAAAATCTGGGCCCTTCCAGAGCCAGGCAGATAGGACACAGTAAACTCTGCGGAGGCTGCAACAGGTGTGGGGACAGTGCAGGGCAGCGAGTCCAGCGGGACCACTGCGAAGCCATCCTGTGACTTCCTCTCCATGTGCTGGGAGATTTTTAATCATGGCTGCGCCTCTGGTCAGTACTGCTCATGAGAGATTTAGCTCCAAGTTTAGGACAGAATTTGACACAGGGAGGCCTACAAGGGGACATTGGGGGTCAGCTGGAGGAGGATGACAGCAAAGGAAACAAGGAAGGGAGAAATGGTACTTGTCCCCAGGTGGGACACAGGGAGTGGACCTATTGGGCCCCAGGCTTCGGGGGAAGGAGGAATGGTCCAGAGTGTCAGGTGAAGGGAGGGTGATGCCCACAGAGACAGGCGTGCCTTGATTGACACAGGTGACATCAGGTGAGAGAGCAGGTGGAGGGCAGGTGATGGGTCTGTTGTCACTTGTCATATGACGTCCATGGTGTGACATGTGACGAGGTGTGGAAACATCACAGACAACCAGGGATGAGGGACACCTTTCCTTCCCTGTAGGAAGGATGCGGGCATTATATTAACTCCCTGCTTGAGGACTTAGTCTGCATCATCCATCCATCCATCCATTCATTCCTTCATTCACTCACTTATTCATTTTTTAATGTGTTTTATTTTAGAGACAGAGAGCACATGGGAGTGGGGGAGAGGGGCTGAGGGAGGAGAGAATCTTAAGCAGGCTCCATGCTCAATGAAAACCCAACATGGGGCTCAATCCCACAACCCTGGGATCAGGACCTGAGCCAAAATCAAGAGTCAGATGCTGAACCAACTGAGCCACCCACGCGTCCTATTCCTTCACTCCATAAACAGATTTACATGGAATGTCCACATGTGTCAGGCAGTGGGAATATAATGGGGTCAAGGACAGGGCCCAGTCACTGGAGCAGAAGGAACCGGGGAAACAAACATGCTGGAGATGGTCCAAAGGGGACAGAGAGTTTGAAGACTGTTTTATGCTCCAAGAAATGCCGAATGTTAAGAGGTGCGAATCTCCCAAAAAGTATTCCCTCCCAGCATGCAGCTGGGGGCAGAGGTAGTTGTCTCTGTGCCTGCAAGGACCTGCAGGAGACTCAGGCTCTAATGTCCTCAGACACCTTAGCTGTGACTTAATTGCGGTCCAGATGGAAGAGGATGCAGAGGGAGGAGGGCACGGCCCCTGTCCTGGGGATGGCACACAGCAAATGGCGATGGCGGTGGCCCTGGAGGTGCAGACTTCGGTGACCCCCACCCCAGGAGACCCTGCAGGGAGGACACCAGGTGACTGACAGACCCACTGCCCCTGGGCAGCTCCAGGCAAGCATGAGCTCAGAGGTTTCTGAGCCAGGCCTTACCTGGGGGAGGCAGACTTCTCTAATGTCCCCAGGCCCCAGGACCTTCGTCATCCCTGCTGACATGCTCAGACCTCTGGTCCCAGACACTCCCTACCTGCTCCTTCCTCCCTTGTCTGCTTTCATGATTTAGACTTAGGCGTGCGGGTTCTTCTTCCCACTCCAGCTCCTTCCCTGGTGATCCGACACCAGCATCCCTGCCTGACAATCATGTTCTTGTCTAATCCTTCCCGTCACCTGATTGTCGCAGGGCCAAGCTCAGGTCCCTGAGGCTTGTTCCTGTGTGACCAGTGAGAGGGCAGCATGAGAAGGACAGCAGACCAGGTGATGGGGACACTGCTGTCCTGAGATCCAAGCTGGGGCTGGGTGACCAGGTCTCTTTTGTCTTCTCCAGTGGCCTGAAAGGGGAGCACTGTTCACATGAACTTTTTCCTGTTAGACAATCTGCTCCATCCTGAGCATGAGCTGAAGTCTGAGCTTAGTTCTTAGATAGACTCGAGTCTGAGGGAGAGTCTCAGAGTTTGTCCCATGAGAGGTGCCAAGGAAAAAGCAGCTGCTGGGATCTTCCACAGACCTGAGAGCAGGACGCTCTGCCCAGCCAGAGGGGACACAGCTGCTGAGACCCCACTGGCTCGCATGGACACCAACACCCCAACCCTGGCAAATTTGGGGGATTACACAACAGATGGACCCCACTGTCCTGACCCGAGGGAGGCCCACATCACCTCCTATGCCCACTGGTCAAACTGCTGCTCTGGGTAGAAATGATGTTGGGGTCAGTTCAGACAGACTGCTCACTGTTAGTCCTCAAACACCCATGCACTTGGGGTGACCCAAGTTCCTGACATACATTGATTGCTTTCTCAGATATAAAATCCTTCCCAAATGAGTAAGTAATTTTTTATTCTACCATAGTGTGAATATTAGGTTTTGAGAAGTTTTTACTTTGCACCATTAAAAAGGCATATCCTGTCACAGAAAATTAAATTATTCTCCAAAGCTGAAGAGGTGAAAAGTGTGGGTAGCTCAGACAACAGTAACACACGAACTCTCCCACCTGTTTCTCTCCTTCATGATCTTCATTGCACACAGACTAGAAGCATCTGGCATGTGCTGTGGATCCAGCTCCTGTCTTTTCAGATGAAGAAATATTCAATATTAATTTGGTCTCTGTAATCAAATTAATAAATGAGACCATGGCTGTTAATGCTATTTGAATAAGAAGTATGTCACAGGGAGCAATGAGGTCTCAGGGACTCACTGGTGGTTCATACATTTGGGAGGTGGACGCCCTCTCCATCACTACAGGCAGAGAAGAAAGAAGGAAGCACAATCTTGTAGCGTGACACTGGGAAATGGACTCACCCTGACACAAGGGGGAGGGGGGCACGTGGTCATGAACCACTGGACACAAGTATGGAACCAGGGAGCCTCCTTTCCTTGGTGGTGTTGACTACTCCCCCCACCATAATTTTCTCCCCTGCCTCTAAGGGCTGAGCCAGTCTGAGCCCATGAGGAGGTTCTGGTTGTAATATCCCATAGATTTAGATCCTTGTGGGATGCCACTCTCCATATACAGCATGCAGTGACAGTCAACCTCATCTTCAGGCTAGGCCCCTGAGATGTGAGGGTGGCTTTGTTCCTAGAGATGGACCTGGAGAAGCCATCATGGGCCCCAAGTGGGTGGGTGGTTGTCTGGGAGAGACTGATCCAGAGCGAAAGGCACAGGTAAGTGTGGCCATCCGTCCTGGAGACCCTGCCAGTGTAAGCTCCTGGGTCACCACAGTCTGAGAATCCACCCTCAAAACCGTCAGGAGAAACCAGTATATTTATGAGAGACAAAAGTCATTTGAGTTTGAAATCTTTAAGGGCAGAATGACTTTTCTTGGGGCTCCTGGCTGGTTCAGTTGGTTAAGCGTCCGACTTTAGCTCAGGTCACACTCTCACGGTTCCTGAGTTTGAGCCCCACATCAGGCTCTGCGCTGACAGCTCAGAGCCTGGAACCTGCTTCAGATTCTGTGTCTCCCTCTCTCTGCCCCTCCCTTGTTCATGCTCTCCCTCTCTCTCTGTCTCTCTCTCTCAATAAATAAATAAACATTAAAATATTCTTTAAAAAATGAATGACTTCTCTTACATCCTGGAGTGATTCCTAGGAAGTAAACCCTTCTTTAATGACCCTGTGTTTTTCCTGCAATGCACCCCACATTACTGTGGCGACAGACAGGAGATGACTGTATAGGTTCGTGAACTGATTAGTGGAAAGGGGAGGAGGGATCAGGGGAAGAGTGAAATTTGGGAAAAGAAATGACCCTAGGCCTTGAGATGTAACATGACATTAATGAATAGAGAAAGAACACTCAGGTGGGACACTGACAAAGAGAGTTCCAAGTGTGGGAAAACTAGGAGACTTCATTTGTGACTCTTAATAGTAAGCTTTGTGTCTTTCAGAGGCAGAGTCACAGTGGCATTGGAATCAGGCAGACAGTGATCTGACTCCCTGTGACCAGGACCTTGTGAGGTGGAAACACTCAGCAATGACGCAGAGGTGACTGAGGGAGCCTGAGAGCAGGAGCAGCCCCATATGGACTGTGTGGACAAAAGAGTCGTTCCTGTACTGGCCCCTGAGTCTGTTCCTCACCCGACAGAATGAGAGCAAAAG
>NW_024412421.1:38341849-38349096 GCF_014898765.1 Herpailurus yagouaroundi | reverse complement strand
CAGTGCTATTGCTGGGTCATAGGGTAGGTCTATTTTTAATTTTCTGAGGAACCTCCACACTGCTTTCCAGAGCGGCTGCACCAATTTGCATTCCCACCAACAGTGCAAGAGGGTTCCCGTCTCTCCACATCCTCTCTAGCATCTATAGTCTCCTGATTTGTTCATTTTGGCCACTCTGACTGGAGTGAGGTGATACCTGAGTGTGGTTTTGATTTGTATTTCCCTGATAAGGAGCGACGCTGAACATCTTTTCATGTGCCTGTTGGCCATCCGGATGTCTTCTTTAGAGAAGTGTCTATTCATGTTTTCTGCCCATTTCTTCACTGGGTTATTTGCTTTTCGGGTGTGGAGTTTGGTGAGCTCTTTATAGATTTTGGATACTAGCCCTTTGTCCGATATGTCATTTGCAAATATCTTTTCCCATTCCGTTGCTTGCCTTTTAGTTTTGTTGGTTGTTTCCTTTGCTGTGCAGAAGCTTTTTATCTTCATAAGGTCCCAGTAATTCACTTTTGCTTTTAATTCCCTTGCCTTTGGGGATGTGTCGAGTAAGAGATTGCTACGGCTGAGGTCAGAGAGGTCTTTTCCTGCTTTCTCCTCTAGGGTTTTGATGGTTTCCTGTCTCACATTCAGGTCCTTTATCCATTTTGAGTTTATTTTTGTGAATGGTGTGAGAAAGTGGTCTAGTTTCAACCTTCTGCATGTTGCTGTCCAGTTCTCCCAGCACCATTTGTTAAAGAGACTGTCTTTTTTCCATTGGATGTTCTTTCCTGCTTTGTCAAAGATGAGTTGGCCATACGTTTGTGGGTCTAGTTCTGGGGTTTCTATTCTATTCCATTGGTCTATGTGTCTGTTTTTGTGCCAATACCATGCTGTCTTGATGATGACAGCTTTGTAGTAGAGGCTAAAGTCTGGGATTGTGATGCCTCCTGCTTTGGTCTTCTTCTTCAAAATTCCTTTGGCTATTCGGGGCCTTTTGTGGTTCCATATGAATTTGAGGATTGCTTGTTCTAGTTTTGAGAAGAATGCTGGTGCAATTTTGATTGGGATTGCATTGAATGTGTAGATAGCTTTGGGTAGTATTGACATTTTGACAATATTTATTCTTCCAATCCATGAGCAGGGAATGTCTTTCCATTTCTTTAAATCTTCTTCAATTACCTTCATAAGCTTTCTATAGTTTTCAGCATACAGATCCTTTACATCTTTAGTTAGATTTATTCCTAGGTATTTTATGCTTCTTGGTGCAATTGTGAATGGGATCAGTTTCCTTATTTGTCTTTCTGTTACTTCATTGTTAGTGTATAAGAATGCAACTGATTTCTGTACATTGATTTTGTATCCTGCAACTTTGCTGAATTCATGTATCAGTTCTAGCAGACTTTTGGTGGAGTCTGTCGGATTTTCCATGTATAATATCATGTCATCTGCAAAAAGCGAAAGCTTGACTTCATCTTTGCCAATTTGGATGCCTTTGATTTCCTTTTGTTGTCTGATTGCTGATGCTAGAACTTCCAGCACTATGTTAAACAACAGCGGTGAGAGTGGGCATCCCTGTCGTGTTCCTGATCTCAGGGAAAAAGCTCTCAGTTTTTCCCCGTTGAGGATGATGTTAGCTGTGGGCTTTTCATAAATGGCTTTTATGATCTTTAAGTATGTTCCTTCTATCCCGACTTTCTCAAGGGTTTTTATTAAGAAAGGGTGCTGGATTTTGTCAAAGGCCTTTTCTGCATCGATTGACAGGATCAAATGGTTTTTCTCTTTTTTTTTGTTAATGTGATGTATCACGTTGATTGATTTGCGAATGTTGAACCAGCCCTGCATCCCAGGAATGAATCCCACTTGATCATGGTGAACAATTCTTTTTATATGCCGTTGAATTCGATTTGCTAGTATCTTATTGAGAATTTTGGCATCCGTATTCATCAGGGATATTGGCCTGTAGTTCTCTTTTTTTACTGGGTCTCTGTCTGGTTTCGGAATCAAAGTAATACTGGCTTCATAGAATGAGTCTGGAAGTTTTCCTTCCCTTTCTATTTCTTGGAATAGCTTGAGAAGGATAGGTATTATCTCTGCTTTAAACGTCTGGTAGAACTCCCCTGGGAAGCCATCTGGTCCTGGACTCTTATTTGTTGGGAGATTTTTGATAACCGATTCAATTTCTTCGCTGGTTATGGGTCTGTTCAAGATTTCTATTTCCTCCTGATTGAGTTTTGGAAGAGTGTGGGTGTTCAGGAATTTGTCCATTTCTTCCAGGTTGTCCAATTTGTTGCCATATAATTTTTCATAGTATTCCCTGATAATTGTTTGTATCTCTGAGGGATTGGTTGTAATAATTCCATTTTCATTCATGATTTTATCTATTTGGGTCATCTCCCGTTTCTTTTTGAGAAGCCTGGCTAGAGGTTTGTCAATTTTGTTTATTTTTTCAAAAAACCAACTCTTGGTTTCGTTGATCTGCTCTACAGTTTTTTTAGATTCTATATTGTTTATTTCTGCTCTGATCTTTATTATTTCTCTTCTTCTGCTGGGTTTAGGCTGCCTTTGCTGTTCTGCTTCTATTTCCTTTAGGTGTGCCGTTAGATTTTGTATTTGGGATTTTTCTTGTTTCTTGAGATAGGCCTGGATTGCAATGTATTTTCCTCTCAGGACTGCCTTCGCTGCGTCCCAAAGCGTTTGGATTGTTGTATTTTCATTTTCGTTTGTTTCCATATATTTTTTAATTTCTTCTCGAATTGCCTGGTTGACCCACTCATTCGTTAGTAGGGTGTTCTTTAACCTCCATGCTTTGGGAGGTTTTCCAGACTTTTTTCTGTGGTTGATTTCAAGCTTCATAGCATTGTGGTCTGAAAGTATGCATGGTATGATTTCAATTCTTGTAAACTTATGAAGGGCTGTTTTGTGACCCAGTATATGATCTATCTTGGAGAATGTTCCATGTGCACTCGAGAAGAAAGTATATTCTGTTGCTTTGGGATGCAGAGTTCTAAATATATCTGTCAAGTCCATCTGATCCAATGTCTCATTCAGGGCCCTTGTTTCTTTATTGACCGTGTGTCTAGATGATCTATCCATTTCTGTAAGTGGGGTGTTAAAGTCCCCTGCAATTACCACATTCTTATCAATAAGGTTGCTTGTGTTTATGAGTAATTGTTTTATATATTTGGGCGCTCCGGTATTCGGCGCATAGACATTTATAATTGTTAGCTCTTCCTGATGGATAGACCCTGTCACTATTATATAATGTCCTTCTTCATCTCTTGTTACAGCCTCTAATTTAAAGTCTAGTTTGTCTGATATAAGTATGGCTACTCCAGCTTTCTTTTGGCTTCCAGTAGCATGATAAATAGTTCTCCATCCCCTCACTCTCAATCTGAAGGTGTCCTCAGGTCTAAAATGAGTCTCTTGTAGACAGCAAATAGATGGGTCTTGTTTTTTTATCCATTCTGATACCCTATGTCTTTTGGTTGGCGCATTTAATCCATTTACATTCAGTGTTATTATAGAAAGATATGGGTTTAGAGTCATTGTGATGTCTGTATGTTTTATGCTTGTAGTGACGTCTCTGGTACTTTGTCTCACAGGGTCCCCCTTAGGATCTCTTGTAGGGCTGGTTTAGTGGTGACAAATTCCTTCAGTTTTTGTTTGTTTGGGAAGACCTTTATCTCTCCTTCTATTCTAAATGACAGGCTTGCTGGATAAAGGATTCTTGGCTGCATATTTTTTCTGTCTAGCAAACTGAAAATCTCGTGCCAACTCTTTCTGGCCTGCCAAGTTTCAAAAGAGAGATCAGTCACGAGTCTTATAGGTCTCCCTTTATATGTGAGGGCACGTTTACCCCTTGCTGCTTTCAGAATTTTCTCTTTATCCTTGTATTTTGCCAGTTTCACTATGATATGTCGTGCAGAAGATCGATTCAAGTTACGTCTGAAGGGAGTTCTCTGTGCCTCTTGGATTTCAATGCCTTTTTCCTTCCCCACTTCAGGGAAGTTCTCAGTATTATTTCTTCAAGTACCCCTTCAGCACTTTTCCCTCTCTCTTCCTCCTCTGGGATACCAATTATGCATATATTATTTCTTTTTAGTGTATCACTTAGTTCTCTAATTTTCCCCTCATACTCCTGGATTTTTTTATCTCTCTTTTTCTCAGCTTCCTCTTTTTCCATAACTTTATCTTCTAGTTCACCTATTCTCTCCTCTGCCTCTTCAATCCGAGCTGTGGTGGTTTCCATTTTGTTATGCATTTCATTTAAAGCGTTTTTCAGCTCCTCATGACTGTTCCTTAGTCCCTTGATCTCTGTAGCAAGAGATTCTCTGCTGTCAGCTATACTGTTTTCAAGCCCAGCGATTAATTTTATGACTATTATTCTAAATTCACTTTCTGTTATATTATTTAAATCCTTTTTGATCAGCTCATTAGCTGTTGTTATTTCCTGGAGATTCTTCTGAGGGGAATTCTTCCGCTTGGTCATTTTGGATAGTCCCTGGCGTGGTGAGGACCTGCAGGGCACTTCCCCTGTGCTGTGGTGTCTAACTGGAGTTGGTGGGCGGAGCCGCAGTCAGACCTGATGTCTGCCCCCAGCCCACCGCTGGGTCCACAGTCAGACTGGTGCGTGCCTTCTCTTCCCCTCTCCTAGGGGCGGGATTCACTGTGGGGTGGGGTGGCCTGTCTGGGCTACTTGCACACCGCCAGGCTTGTGATGCTGGGGATCTGGCGTCTTAGCTGGGGTGGGTAGGCAAGGCGCACAGGGGCAGGAAGGGCAGGCTTAGCTTGCTTCTCCTTAGGTGATCCACTTCAGGAGGGGCCCTGTGGCAGCAGGAGGGAGTCAGATCCGCTGCCGGAGGTTTGGCTCCGCAGAAGCGCAGAGTTGGGTGTTTGCGCGGAGCGAGCAAGTTCCCTGGCAGGAACTGGTTCTCTTTGGGATTTTGGCTGGGGGATGGGCGGGGAAGATGGCGCTGGCGAGCGCCTTTGTTCCCCACCAAACTGAGCTCTGTCGTCCGGGGGCTCAGCAGCTTTCCTTCCCTTTGTCCTCCAGCCTTCCCGCTTTCTGAGCAGAGCTGTTAACTTATGACCTCCCAGCCGCTAAGTCGCGCTTGCTGTCGGAACACAGTCCGTCAGGCCCCTCCGCTTTTTGCTAGCCAGACTCGGGGGCTCTGCTTGGCCGGCGAGCCGCCCCTCCGCCCCGGCTCCCTCCCGCCAGTCCGTGGAGCGCGCACCGCCTCGCCGCCCTTCCTACCCTCTTCCGTGGGCCTCTCGTCTGCGCTTGGCTCCGGCGACTCCGTTCTGCTAATCCTCTGGTGGTTTTCTGGGTTATTTAGGCAGGTGTAGGTGGAATCTAAGTGATCAGCAGGACGCGCGGTGAGCCCAGCGTCCTCCTACGCCGCCATCTTCCCTCTCGGCCTCCGCACTTGCTTTTAAGTATTCTTCATTCTTATCAAAATTGTTTTCAAAATACTATTTGAGGTTATAAAATACACAATTTAATTTGCACACATATTGTGACACAGCTCAACGAAATTTTTACATGTGCATTCATCTATGGAACCACCTACCACATCAAGATGCTTAGGACACCTCCAGCCACCTAGTTGGCTCCCCAGGTCTCCCACTTGGTATGTCCTCCCAGAATGACCACTAACCATTCTTAAAGCCCCTTATAGTAGAGAACAAGAAGGCAGGGACTTAGAAGGGTCAGGTGTTGATCCCACCTGTGATGCAGCAAAGAAGGGCTGATGAGATCTTCCCTTGCTCCCTCAAACAGGCTTCCTCCTGAGAAGTGAGTAGAAAAGTCCTGAGAGGCCTTGTCCATCTCAGAAGGGATGAAAGCAGCAACTATCATGGCCCTGGTGGTGTGGGCATTAGAAAATTTCACCTTAGCCCTTAAACAGTCAGTTGCTTCAGACTGAACCATGGGGAAGGGATCATCTGGATCCTCATTAGGATCCATGGGTAGGATGATGCTGAGGGAACCAGCACTGGCCACTGACCCAATGATATATCCTATGGAACCTGTTGCATGTACAACTGATCACTGTGATGGCTTTGTCATGCATCAGCACAGCACCACACACATTTCCTAAACCCACATGTAACCTCCACACAAATGCAATGACAAAGTCATGCTTCCCCCAGGATCCAACTAAACCTTGTACAACTGAAAACACACTAAATTCTTTCCCTAGAAAGTTTTTTCCTTGGGTAATGTTCTCATGTATTCCTCTCTAATTCATTCAAGTGGCTATTCCTCACCCTCCTTGCAACATTCTTGATGCTGGCCTCAGCTGCCAATGGTCTATGAGGTGTAAGATTTCAGGATGCTAAGAGGACTGATGCTGGAAAGTACTGAAATCATTCATAAAGTGACAAAGGGGGTGTCATGGAGTTGGATCAGAAACATCTGAAGGAGAGAAAATGAACAGGAGAAATGATGTGACAAGTCCTTTAAGAAAAAAGAAAACGAGTGCTCGCTTCGGCAGCACATATACTCAAATTGGAACGATACAGAGAAGATTAGCATGGCCCCTGTGCAAGGATGACATGCAAATTTGTGAAGCGTTCCATATTTTTGTACATGAAAAGATGCTCAACGTCGCTCCTCATCAGGAAAATACAAATCAAAACCACACTCAGATATCACCTCACACCAGTCAGATTGGCCAAAATGAACAAATAAGGAGACTATAGATGCTGGCGAGGATGTGGAGAAACGGGAACCCTCTTGCACTGCTGGTGGGAATGCAAACTGGTACAGCCACTCTGGAAAACAGTGTGGAGGTTCCTCAAAAAATTAAAAATAGACCTACCCTATGACCCAGCAATAGCACTGCTAGGAATTTACCCAAGGGATACAGGAGTACTGATGCATAGACGCACTTGTACCCCAATGTTTATAGCAGCACTCTCAACAATAGCCAAATTATGGAAAGAGCCATTCAACTGATGAATGGATAAAGAAATTGTGGTCTATATACACAATGGAGTACTATGTGGCAATGAGAAAGAATGAACTATGGCCCTTTGTAGCAACATGGATGGAACTGGAGAGTGTGATGCTAAGTGAAATAAGCCATACAGAGAAAGACAGATACCTAAGGTTTCACTCTTAGGTGGATCCTGAGAAACTTAACAGAGACCCATGGGGGGGGGAGGAAAAAAAAAAAAAAGGGTTAGGTTGGGAAAAAGCCAAAGCATAGGAGACTGTTGAAAACGGAGAACAAACTGAGGGTTGATGGGGGGTGGGAGGGAGGGGA
>NW_024412421.1:38339983-38341749 GCF_014898765.1 Herpailurus yagouaroundi | reverse complement strand
AGAAACTTAACAGGAACCCATGGGGGAGGGGAAGGAAAAAAAAAAAAGAGGTTAGAGTGGGAGAGAGCCAAAGCATAAGAGACTGTTGAGAACTGAGAGCAAACTGAGGGTTGATGGGGGGTGGGAGGGAGGAGAGGGTGGGTGATGGGTATTGAGGAGGGCACCTTTTGGGATGAGCACTGGGTGTTGTATGGAAACCAATTTGACAATAAATTTCATATATAAATAAAAAAAAAGGATTGCAAGGTTTACAAAAGGACTGATATTCTGTAACTCTGCTAGACCTCATTATTCCTTAGGACATGAGGGAAAATGGCCAGTTAATGGGATATTAAGCTTCAGTATAACCTTTCCGTTAGATCTCCTCTGCAGGAAACAGGGCACATGGACTGAGGTACCCTATGTCCAAGCCTGAGTGGCCCTAAATCAGGACCCCGATCTAAGGGCCTCTTGCAGAATGTGTCTGGCCACTAACCAGGCTGATAAATTACCTTCTGATATATTGGATGATTGTCTCAACCAGCCTCCTCTGAATAAACCCAGCTTGCTGGAGGAAACATAGGCCATCCCTAACAGAGGGGATGCTTACATTCTTTGTTCCTCCTTACAGACCCAGGTTCCTCTAGCTGTAAGTGGAAGTGTCTCCTTCATTCATTTCCCAGGTTAAGGGCTATGATAATTGGAGCCAATTGTCTCTGGTGAGTCTACCTTGGGACAGGGAGTTTAAGGAATATTCTCAAGCAGCTGCCAAAACTCCTTTTGTTTCAGGGAAATTCCCTGTCTTCTCTGGCCAGATATTGACTGCCCATTTCCCCTTGTTGGTGGGGAAAAACATCTACATCTGGTCATCTGTCTGAGCTGACAGGCTTTAGGACCAGAAAAGCTCTTTCTCTGCCTTCTGGGCTTTGACTTGCCTCCAGCCTTCCTGGAAGCAGGAGGATGGTCTCCCATCCCTGCCTTCCCCTCCCCATCCTCCTGTTACTGCACCACCTTGGGTACTGCCTGCCTAACTGGTTCCTATACCATCCTGGGTGTCTCTGGCACCATTGGCTCCTCCTGTTCCCTTCACTGTTAAAGAGCAAAGAGCACCCCCTTGGACTTTAAATGCTCACTTTAGATTCCCCCACCAATGTTCCAGGTACAAATTGACAATGGGTAACAAACTGGTTGACTTTTAAGTGGACATGGGTGGAATATACTCAATATTTAAACTAATTTAAGTTTGTTGGTTTAATTAAGATAGACATGTCTTTGGAGTTGTCACATGAAATGGGAAACTTTACCAACATTTGCTAAAGGTCAAATAAGCTCCTGTTATCTCTGTGGCCATTTGTTAACAAAGGATGACTTGAAATGATGGTTAATGTCGTCTGTCTCAAAGTTTTCATGAGTAATTGTTAAGATAGCTATCAAGAGCTTTGGTAACCTGAAACTTTGTAGTTTTGCTAAGTTAAATGATAAATTGGGTTGAGTTCATTGGTATCTAAGTATTTTCCAAATGAGATAAAATACGAAAGCAATGTTTACTGAAGGTACTTTTGTGCTTCCAGCTTCTTATTGCACAGAACCTGAGGATACTTGGGTTTGTTGGTAAATATGGTTTGTGCTTTATTGAAAGATTCTACCATGGAAACACCTCTGTTTTAAAATTTCAGATCTAGAGGGGTGCCTGGGTTGCGCAGTCGGTTAAGCGTCCGACTTCAGCCAGGTCATGATCTTGCGGTCCGTGAGTTCGAGCCCCGCGTCAGGCTCTGGGCTGATGGCTC
>NW_024412421.1:38265437-38339973 GCF_014898765.1 Herpailurus yagouaroundi | reverse complement strand
GCGGTCCGTGAGTTCGAGCCCCGCGTCAGGCTCTGGGCTGATGGCTCAGAGCCTGGAGCCTGTTTCCGATTCTGTGTCTCCCTCTCTCTCTGCCCCTCCCCCGTTCATGCTCTGTCTCTCTCTGTCCCAAAAATAAATAAACGTTGAAAAAAAATAAAAGAGTTAATACCCTTCTGCTAAATGTAATTAAGTTTGATGGAAATAAAGAAAGCAACTCTGATTTTTTTTTAAAAGGGTTGTAACAGTTTTATGAAGGGAAATCTTTGGAAAGGAATTTTATGTGCTGTTGGGAAAAGGTGGAAATAAATGGATTGTAACAAGTACACTGGTATAAGATTGAAATTCTGCTTCTCTCTCTGTTAAAAAAGACAAAGGTTTCTTGGATTGTTGGTCAGCCCTTAATGAAAAAAAATGTAAACAAAGTTGTTGTTTTTTTCTTCTCTTTTGTCTCCCTAGATAACCAAAGTTTCCAAGTTTTGTGTTTATCAGGTCTTTGGTTACTTAAAAAAGATTAAAACTTCTCAATATGTAAGGAGCTAAGTTTTACTCACAGCTATATAACCCTACATATCTGCCTTTAAAATCTTATTGTCACCTTCGTTAAATAAATAAGTTTTAAGTTTTATATTGAACCGTAATCCTATTTAGACATGTACTTTAAAACTTTCTGAGGGTCGGGGTGCCTGAGTTGTTCAGCTGGTTAAGCATCCACCTTCACCTCAGTTCATGATCTCACGGTTTGTGAGTTTGAAGCCCACATCAGGCTCTGTGCTGAAAGCTCAGAGCCTGGAGCCTGCTTTGGATTCTGTCTCCTTCACTCCCTTCCCCCCCCCCCCCCACTTGTGTTCTCTCTCTCTCTCAAAAATAAATAAATGTAAAACTCTATGAGGGTTTTAACAAACTTCCTCAAGATGTGAATTGTAAATCAAGTCCTTTTGACTAATTAGGCTTTTTTTATTTAGTATGTTAAATTACTTGGAAAGAACTCTCAAACAAATAATGATAAACCTTGGGTTGTATTGCTTGGGTAATTGCTGTAAGTGTTCAAATATATATATGAAATTCCAGAAGATGTAATATGTGTTGATAATAAGGTCATGACTTGATATTCTGATTATTGAATTGTTCTGTGTCACAGAAATAACTGAATTTTCTTGTCAAGGGCATTACAGTCATTTGTCATTTGCAAAATAAGTTTCATCTTCAAGGAGATTCATAAAAAGAACTTTAAAAAAAACAAATGCAGCTTTTTGTTATCTTAAAATCATAAAAGTGAAATGGGCAAGAATGTCTAGAACTAAAAGGCTACATTCAAACTAAACAAAATATTAGCAACATGACACTAAATGAACTGAAAACAAATATGATTTTTATGACTTATGTTTGAAACATTATTTGTTCTCTAATGTTTGCTCTTCCAGATTAGGAAGAGCTCAATCAGGCTCCAGGCTGAGCATGGAGTCTCCTTAGGGTTCTCTCTATCCCCCTCTCTCCCCTCTCCCTCTGCCTCTGCTCACTTCCCACAACTTGTGCTCACTCTTTTTAGAATAAAACAAACAAAAAAAATCCCAAAGAAGCTCTGTCTGCCCATGGATCCTGCCCCTGTGCTGTAAAATAATCACATTTTTGCAACAAAGATATCTCAAGAATTCTTTCTTAGCCGTTCACTCGCTCAAACCCAAACCTTCAAAAAATTTTTCATATTTCATCAAAAACATGTATGAAATTGTGAAAATTAGTAATGGGAAACCTGACAAAATGGACACAGGATGTTTTGGTAGGGGCAGATCTCCCCCCTACTATGGCAAATTAATTGTAGACACGACATGAAGAGAAGGCCTTGACATTACAAAGACTGGACCTTGCATGTGGATACTAATCTACTACTCCAGCCACAGCGAAGAAACTCTTTCCTCACAACGACCATCTATGCAAATGCTCAGACAATGAGAAGCTACCACATTGCAAACCCCCATTTTACTCCAATGGACTTTTCATAAGCCTTTCCTACTTACCTCTTTTCTCCCTAAAAAGAGCATTCCCCTCCTTTGTTTCCTGTACTTGCTTATGGTTTTGCCACAGCTGGTATGTCCCAGATTACAATTCTCTTTCATTCCTCAATAAAAACATCTTCTTCTGGTAAAATAACTGGCGGTTTGTGTTTTTAAGGCTGACAATTCTTGGTGATCAGAAGTGGGCTCCAGAGAAGACCCCAACTGCTCCAGAGCTGGCTAGCAAACGGGTGCAGTACCCATGGACATTTTTGAGCTGCTTTCATACCTACCCTGGGGTTTTAAGGACAAGTTTTATCCTGGAATACAAGTTCCACACCTCATGTCTCAGTTCTCCAGGATTTATTTGGGATCTATTTATGATTTTGAAAAAAATCATCTCGAAAGGTACTCATCTGGCCTTCAGTCTAAAGGCACTGTGCTAGCTTTTGGTCTAATTTCTGTTTTGAATGAGAATGCTCCTAATGGAACTGGGCTAGCCTTCAGTCTGCATTCTTTTCACAATCACACCTTTCCAGTTCGAACAGTGCCAGTCGGAATTGTGAAGGCCTTTGTTCCTATTCCCCTTTGCAACTGGATTGTTCCCACTGGAACTCTGCTTCTTGGAACTGTTTTAGCTTTCAGTCTATGGCCTGTTTGGGGTCGACTGTTCTCTCTGGAACTGTACTGGCCTTGGGTCTGATTCCTTCCGGAAACAGGCAATCCCTGAAAATTTTCTAAGGAATAGGATCCCAGACATCAAAATGCTTTGAGGGCATCCTGCCTACTGGGACTCTGTTTGGTTTTATGTTTAAAAACTATGGTCCCTCTCTGGATGCACATTTATTTTTTTTTTAATTTTTTTTTCAACGTTTATATTTATTTTTGGGACAGAGAGAGACAGAGCATGAACGGGGGAGGGGCAGACAGAGAGGGAGACACAGAATCGGAAACAGGCTCCAGGCTCTGAGCCATCAGCCCAGAGCCCGACGCGGGGCTCGAACGCACGGACCGCGAGATCGTGACCTGGCTGAAGTCGGACACTTAACCGACTGCGCCACCCAGGCGCCCCTGGATGCACATTTATAAATGAATAGACTGACTTAACCAGAAATAATTTAGAACTTCAATGGCCATGATGGGGAACTCTCGATCATATCAAACTTAATTTTTTCAAAGTTAATTGAACAACTATGGTTCTAAAATTGACAAAACTGAGTGAGATGTCTATTGCAATAGGTGTTTTGAAGCCTCCAAATGCTATCAAGAATCAAAAATTACATCTCTCCAAATACAATTTACAACCTAAATGACGCAAGCATAGATTAAAAAGACAAAACGAGGCTTCGGAGTCCTCTTCTTCCCTTTCCCCACCTTTTCTGTCTACAGACAGGAGGCAACAACCTTGTGTTCAGGCCACAGCTCAGGCCCTGCCTCTTGTGTCCATCTTCCTCTGTGTGACAGAGTGTGTAAGGCCATGACTAAGGCCTCAGGTTTTTCTTAAGGCTCCTTTCCTGTTGTTTTGTTTTCATTCCTTTTTTTTTTTATTTTTTAACGTTTATTTATTTTTGAGACAGAGAGAGACAGAGCATGAATGGGGAGGGTCAGAGAGAGAGGTAGACACAGAATCTGAAACAGGCTCCAGGCTCTGAGCTGTCACCACAGAGCTCGACAT
The DNA here is from genome assembly GCF_014898765.1 of Herpailurus yagouaroundi. NCBI lineage: Eukaryota > Metazoa > Chordata > Mammalia > Carnivora > Felidae > Herpailurus > Herpailurus yagouaroundi. The sequence goes on along the minus strand of NW_024412421.1, from coordinate 38,336,307 downwards.
GGGGCTTGAACTCATGGACCGCGAGATCATGACTTGAGCCAAAGTCGGACGCTCAACTGACTGAGCCACCCAGGCGCCCCTGTTTTGATTTGTTTTTATCTCTGTTGTAATGTACCCAATTGGCAGCTCAAAGACCACCTCCAGCATCTCTTCCAGGCCAATAGCCAAGTTTTTCAGCTTCCTCTGAATATCTGGGGGCAATTGAATGACAAATTTGTCATTTAAAATCATCTCAGCTTCTGGGGCGCCTGGGTGGCGCAGTCGGTTAAGCGTCCGACTTCAGCCAGGTCACTATCTCGCGGTCCGTGAGTTTGAGCCCCGCGTCGGGCTCTGGGCTGATGGCTCAGAGCCTGGAGCCTGTTTCCGATTCTGTATCTCCCTCTCTCTCTGCCCCTCCCCCGTTCATGCTCTGTCTCTCTCTGTCCCAAAAATAAATAAACGTTGAAAAAAAAATAAATAAAAATAAAATCATCTCAGCTTCAAGGGTGTCAGGGGAAATAGCCATATATTTAAAGAGAGCCCACCAACCTCTCTAGGAAGGCCATCGGGCTCTATTTTTTGTTTGTAAAATAGTGGCTAATTTAACATAATTTAAGGGCTTAACCTTAAACCTCCTTAATGTGTCTAAAGCACAAGCTTGGAAGTGGTGGCAATACCATTTCTTAATGGTATGGTCACAGTCCCAGGTAGGATCTTGGGATGTAATTACCTGGGTCCCAAGGAAACTGAAAGTTCCCTATAGGGTCTTCAACCCCATGATAATTAATGGTTGTCTTTATCTTTTTCTTTCAAACTTTATGGATCGAAATCATCCCAACTTTTCAGAATGCATACCACAGGAGTATTAGCCTTGGTTGGGGAAATGCCCATCTATAGGGAAAGGAGGAAAAGGCATCTCTTAATTTTCCATGGCTGGCCAGGAGAAGCCACATGTCCTGACCCTTATAGTTGGACAGGAGAAGAAGCCTTATCTCCTGGCCCTGCATTTTGTCTGGCTATTCAACTGGCAGCCAAAAGCTTTGTCAGTCTCATGAGATGCTGGGAGCAGTCACTCTTATCCAGGCTTGACCCTACCTCCCAGAATTGACCTTGTCTTCCCTGATTTCTCTTATCCCTCCGTTTTCTACCAGCAGGACTTTGGGGGTATCCACTACGACCAAGAAAGAATACCCTGGTTGTAGAAGGATGCACTAATTTTATTTTGGCCCAAGAGTAATCGACTTTACAAATGTATTTTAAAAGGCTTGTGAAAACCATGTTTTTTTAGGATAAAATCGGCTGCCAAGAGGGCTAAAAGGGCCAAAGTACAGGTCTATTTCCTTGCCTTTTTCAACAGTGCCCATAGATATATGTTCCAGCCATTTAGAGTATCTAGGTCCTACAAATTGGCAGACACTGGGCTAGTGTAGCAAAATGGCTCCTAGGTATTCTAGTACAAGCCCTTTATATATATGGTGATCAAAAGGGCATGCTGTCCTGCCCTTTTGGTTAAAGTCACCTTTTTTTCCATCTTTTTGTGCAGACAAAAGTGGGGGAAAACTTTGCTTACCTTTCTTCTTTTTTTTTTTTTCTCAAAGAAATAACGACAATCCAAGAAACCTTTGCTTTTGTAATAGAGACTAGGGCAGAATTTTAATCTTATACCACTGTACTTTTAAAATCCATTTATTTGAACGTTAGTCCATGCTGGGCACATACAAAATTTATTTCCAAAGATTTGCCTTCACAAACCTTCTACAACTTTCTTTTGCTTTCAGATTGTGACTTAAGCCCCTTTTCTCCAAACAACCTGTCTCATTTGGGACAAAATTACTTTCTTTTACCTTCAACAAAAATTTATTCCCATTCCTTATATCTTCCTTACGTATCTCCTACTTTTCTACATAATAACGTTCTTATCTTTATCCATCTTCATTACATTAAGCAGAATATTAACTCGTAGAAACCTTAGTCTCCAGTGAAAACTAAGTAGTAACCAAGTACAAACTGTTACAGCAGAATTCTGCAAATGGCAAATTTATCAATTAAGCAAAAGCATGTTTTCCGAAAACCTAAATATCTTTTGTTTCTGTGCGATAAGAAGTCAAAAGCACAAACCTATGTTTAGCAATCAAAGCTTTAGCACCATGTCTTGTTTGGAAAAGACCTAGATGTCCAATGAATTCAATTTCAATTTATCATCCTCGCAAAACTTATACATTTCAGGTTACCAAAGAATTTCAAAGCTATCTTCACAATTACCCATGAAAACTTTGAGAATTAACCATCATTTTATGTTACCGCCATTTTGCTAACAAATTGCAACATAGATAACATGAGCTTATTTGAACTTTAGTAAACCTAGATAGAATAAAGTTTTCTATTTAATGCTGACAACTCTACTTTTAATTAAGCCAACAAACTTAAATTCGTTTACATACCTAATAAATTTCTCTTGCATCCATTAAAAAGACACTCAATGTGTTCCCTATTGTCAGTTTTTACCTGGGACACTGGTGGGGAGATCTGAAGTGGATGGCCCAAGGGAATGCTCTTGACTCCCTGACATTAGAGGGTGAGAGGGGAAACCAATGGTGCCTGAGGCATTGAGGATGGTATAGGAGCCAGTTATGCAGGCCTCACCCAAGGTGGTGCAGAAACAGGAAGTGGGGGAAGGCAGAAGAGGCAAGATTCTGCCTAAAACCCAAAGGCAGATAAAAGCCTAGAGGGCAGAGAGAGAGGTCTCCTGGTCCTAAAGTCTTTCAACTTGAACAGTTGAGCAGACACCAGGTTTTTTTCCACCAACAAGTGGAATTAGACAGTCCATGTCAGGCCATAGAAGACAGGGAACTTCCACTGATTAAAAGGAGTTTTGGCAGTGGCTTGGGAATATTCCTGAAAGCCTCCATTCTGAGGGAGACCAACAAAAGACAGTTGGCTCTAATCACCATAATCATTGACCCAGGAAATGAATGAGGGAGTAAGCCCCATATATAGTTACAGTAACCAGAATGTATTAGGAAAAACAGTAAAGGGGTGTTAGATTCCCCTTTGTTAGGGATGGCCTGTGTCTTTTTGTTTCCCCAGCACCCTGGGTTAGGTTTTGGAACACTTGTATATATTGCTCAGGGTTGTCTGCAACTTTGCTCCGGTCCTTTTATTTGCTTAGAATATTGCAACCAATATGGACCCTTCATGGGACCAAATTCACCAAGAAGCATTTTAGTCAATAGATACATTGAATGTGCCTTCCTTTTGAGGGGAAGATATTTCATCTCTGACAATCCTGGATAAGGAGGGCATGAGGGTCTAACAGGTGGCTTTTCCTGAGAAGAGCCCTCAGAGGGCAAGTCTGCAAGAACTTGTTTTTCTCGGTGCCTTTAAGGGCCAGAAGGTTGGCACCTTATTTACAAGTCTTACATAAGGAAATTTTGACCATTTACCCTCTCTCTTACAATATAGATCTAACTTTAGATAGTACTGATTGAATGCCTCCCTCAGTAGACCAGGAATCTCTACTCTATAAGAGGATCCTTTGAAGGATTTTCTAAAATAATGTGCAGATACTCTGAACTTGAGATCCACGACCTATAATTTGACAACAGTAACCAAAATAGCAAAAAGGGGAAACAAATGATCCTTTGGCACCTTTTCTGTGCCGTGTCTGTGCTGGTCCTATAGCTGAGTCTGGAGGTATTGATCATTTATTCCTATTGGATCAGCTACCATCCTCTTTATGGGCAAAATCTTCAACTGATATTGGCAGAATCCAAAGTGTACCTCCCTTCAAGATTCAAGTTGATCTTGCAAAACTTCTCCCTAGAATTAATATCTTTTCAATTAAGAAGGCCTTCAAGGCATCAACATCATAATAGAATGTAACGAGGCTCATGCTCTCATGATCCTGTGCAGTAGTCCATATAACACCTCTATTATACCTGTGAGAAAACCCAACTGCTGAAGATAGTATTTTGTCCAGGACTTCCAAGAAATCAATAGCACTGTAATCCCTCGACATCCCCTTCTTCCCAAACCTCACACTCTACCAACATCAACTATTCCTGAAAGCAAAATTTTCACTCTACACGACCCATGTGGTGTAGTTTTTAGCATACTAGTTGATAAGGATAGCCAGTATCTTTTTACCTTCACATGCAGGGAATGACAATACATCTGGACTGAAACCTCCCTGAGTTTCACAGAGTGATTCATGTTTCCCACAAACTTTAAAGGCTGATTTGGATGATGGAAAGTGTTCTGCAGGGTCTACTTTGTTACAATGTGTAGATGATTTGCTTCTCTGCTCCCCTGCTCATGCCTCTTCACACGAAGACAGCACCCCCCTGGGAAAACTTTTCGTTTTAAAATGCCCATAAAATCTCCAAAAAAAACTAAAGTTTGCTCTAACTCAGGTTAGGTATTTAGTTCACCTGTTCTCAGAACAAGGCCCACATCTAGATCCAGGCAGACTCAAGGCATCCACAATCTCTCACAACTTAAATCTAAGAGCCAATTAGAAGGCTTTCTTGGACTGGCTGTCTACTCTCAAAACTGAATTCAAAACTTCTCTCTTAAGGCTCAGCCCAATGCAGGCTTTCAGACACCTGGGAAATATCTGAAAACGTGTAAAAAAAAAAAAAAGTAGTCCTTACCTCAAAAAGCAGGGAGAAAACACATGATTTCATGGTGCTGTACCCATGGTCCTGTACCCTCATGTCTCATCAAATTATACCCTTTAACTTGAGGCTTTGTTATATGTAAATTATACCACATTAAAGAGAGTTTCAAAACATAAAATACTAGAAGCAAATGTTGCAAAGTTCCTTTCAAATCCTGAAGTGCATTGGTGATATGAGTCTGTCTGCCCATGTCTCAAAAATCCAAAATAATAAGACATTTAAAAAATTAATAATAGCAGAGTAAGTGGATCCTGAGCTCACCCTGTCCCATGTGTTCAACTACATAACATCCACATCCAAGTCCATGAACCAGAGAGCAATCCAAAGACTGGCAGAAGAAACTCCACATCTAAATAGAGAGAAGCTGCATCAGAAGGGTTACCAAGGTCAGAAAGGTGGAGGCTGGCTGCCTGCAGAAGGGGCAGAGAACGTGAGCCCTCACACCAGGGAGCTCACACAGTGAAGACTAATCTCCATAACATTTGGCACTAAAACCCAGAGGGGCTGAATTTCCTTGAGTTTAGATCCTGGAGCTTTGGAGGTCAGCTGACCCAGCACTGGGTGATCCAGGAAGATGAGTGATAGCCAGATCCCTGTCTGTGTAGAGAGGCAATGTAAACATGGCATTGTACACAATGCAGAGGCAACAGGAGACAGGTGTATTCATGCTGATTCCTGAGTGTGTTGGAGGACTTCTCCAACAATGAGGGAGCTCACAGGCACCATTCTTCTCCCCCAGCCTCCCAGAATAAGCATAGAAGCACCCACAAGAGGGTGAGGCTGCACAGACAGTTGCTACCTAACCCGTTAGCAGTGCGCCAGTCCCAAGGGTTCACTAGGGGACTCACAAAACCAAGCCTGCTGGTATCAGGCCAAACATTTTTCAAACCACAAGGGCACCCTGTCTGACAAGCTGCATGCATAGCTGCCACAGCACGCTGTGCACATCTGCACCTCACCCAGCTGTGCATATCTAGGCATCCTCATCTGTCTCACCCAGCCACATGTCCCCAGGCACAGACATGCTCTGTGCATATCCTCATGCCCCTAGCTTCCACCGCTGGTCCACAGTCCCCAGCCACCAAAGGACATCAGGAAATCTGGCACAGGACTAGTAGCCCTGTGCAATTTTGTTAGCAGTCCTGCACTGCTCCCAAGTTACTCAACGGGCATACCACCTCACAGCTGGCCTGCCTGGGTCCCACTGGCACAACCGAGTGTAAGCACAGCCCACACAGGCACGCAATCAGTGTAGACATCTACACTGAAAGGAAAAGTAATACAGACATAGCAGCATGGAATGAGCAATACCCATACGATATTCTCCTGAAGGTCCAGGTCCTATAAATGGATACGTGCACTACTGAGGACTCCAGGACCTCTTTTTCATACCGCCGTTAATTTCAAGATCAGAAGGCACAGCTGACTTTCTCAACACAGATAAATAGACCCAGAGAGACAGACAAAATCGACACACAGAGATGTGTATCCACAATGAAAGACCTAGTCAAAGTCACAGCCAGAGATCTAAGCCAAAGAGATATTAGTAACATACCTGATATGGAATTTAAAGCAATGATCATAAGGATACTCACTGGAGTTGTGAAATGAGTAGAAGAGTGAGACCCCTGACATAGAGATAAGAAATAACACAGTACACATTGAGGACACAATAAAGGAGAAACACGCTAGCTGGAATGAACAGAGGGATGGAAGAAGCAGCCGAACAAACTAGTGCCCTCGAAGACTGAGTGATGGAAATTAATCACACTGAACCAAAGAGAGAGCACAGAATTCTGCAACGTGAGATGAGACTAAGAGAACTCAGTGACTACAGGAAAGCTAATAATATTCATATTGTAGGACTCCCAGAAGGAAGAGAATTTGGGGCCGAAAATTTATTCGAGGAAATGATAGCTGAAAATGTCCCTAACTGGGGGAGGGAAACAAACATCCACATCTGGGAGACTAGAGAACTCCCATCAACATCAACAAAATCAGGCCAACACACAAACATATTGTAACCAAACTTGCAAATTACAATGACAATTAAGAAAAACTCTTAAAAGCAGCAAGACAAAAGACCTTAACTTAGAAGGGAAGACCCATGAGGCTAGCTACATATTTCTGAACGGAAACTTGGCAAGCCTGAAGCGAGTGACATCACATATTCAAAGTGCTGAATGGAAAAATCAACAGCCAACAATATTCTATCCAGCAAGGCTATCCTTCAGAATGGAAGGAGACACAGACTTTCCCAAACAAAAACTAAAGGAGTTTGTAGCACTAAACCAGTCCTGCAAGAAATATTAAGAGGGATTCTTTGAGTGGAAAGGAGAGACCAACAGTGACAGTTTAGAGGTAGAAGACACAAATCAAGCAAAAAATGAATATTTCTGCAAAAAAAAAACAATCAGTTAAGGAACTCAGAGAAATGGATTTGAATTGTAATAACCTCTACCAAAAACCTAGGGAAGAGAAAATAATGGGTGCGAAGGTAAATGACCATCAACTTAATACAAACTGCTAAATGCAGAAGAAGTTATATAAACACCTAACAGTAACCATATACTGAAACCAATCATAAATATGCTAAGAATAGAGATAAGGAAATCGAAATATATCACTAAAGAAAATAAGCAAAACATGAAAGAAAGGCAAGAAAGGATCAGAGAAAATCATTAGAAACCACAGCAAAACAGGCAATAAAATGGCAATACGTACATACATATCAATCATTACTTTGAAGGTAAATGGAGTGAATGCTCCAATCTAGAGATGTAGGGTGTAAGAATGGATGAAAAAACAAAACAGATTTATATGCCTATAAGTGACCCACTTTACACCTCAAGAATGATAGTGAGAGGATAGAGAAACATTGCACACATTAATGTCAAATGAAACCTGGAGTAGCAATACTTGTATCAGAAAAAAATACACTTAAAAAAAGTACATAACAAGAGACAGAGGAGGACACTATATAACAGTAAAGGGTACAATCCAAAAAGAAGATATAACAAGTGTAAATATATCCAACAATTCAGTGGGATTTATTCCCAAGCTGCAAAGGTCGTTCAATATTTGCATATCAACCAATGTGACACAATACATCAACAGGAGAAAGGATAAGGACCATATGATCGGGGCACCTTGGTGGCTCAATCCTTTAACAGTCTGACATCAGCTCAGGTCATGACTTCATAATTCGTGAGTTCAAGTCCCGTGTCAGACTCTGTGTTGAAAGCTCAGAGCCAAGAGCCTCCTTCAAATTCTGTGTCTCCCTCTCTCTCTGCCCCTCCCCTGCTTACGTTCTCTCTCAAGATTAATAAACTTTAAAAGAAAAGAACCATACGGTCATTTCAATACATGCAGAAAGGAGCATGTGACAAAGTACAACATCCATTCAGGATTATAACCCCCTAAAGTAGGTTTACAGGAAACATACATCAACTTAATAAAGGATATCTATCAAAACCCTGCAGTTATAATCAAGCTTAATGGGGAAAATCTGAGAACTTTTCCTGTAAGGTCAGGAAGAAGACAGGATGTTTATTCTTACCACTTTTAATAAATTACTGGAAGTCCTAGCCACAGCCAGCAGACAAATGAAATGAAACTAAACTAAACTAAACTAAAATAAAATAAAATAAAATAAAATAAAAAGAAATCCAAATCTGGAGGAAGTGAAGCTTTCACACTTTTCAGATTACATGACACTTTATATAGAAAACCCTGAAGAGTCCACCCAATAACTGCTAGAACTGATAAATGAATTCAGCAATGTCACAGGATACAAATCACTGTACAGAAATCTGTTGCATTTCAAGAAAACCATACTGAAGCAGTAGAAATAGAAATTAAGAAAACAGTCCTATTTACACTTGTACACCAAATAATAAGATAACTATGAATAAATCTAACCAAAGTGGTGAGTGACCTATACTCTGAAAAGTATAAAAGAGTGATGAAATTCAAGATGACACAAAGAAATGGAAGGACATTCCATACTCATGGGTCAGAAGTACAAATATAGTGAAAATGTCTATACTTAGCAAAGCAATTGACACAATTAATGCAATTTCCATCAAAATACCAACAACATTTTTCACAGAACGAGAACAGTCCTAAAATGTGTATGGAACCACAAAAGAGCCCAATCTTCAGAGTGAACAACCTTTATGTGAAGTGGTAATTATGGATGGAGGTATGCCTTTGGACCTTCTGCTCCAAAACACGGTAACTCTGGCCTAAGCATTTGAACAAACGGTAGACATATCCCAACCAAGAATCATTCTACAAAATACATTCTACAATGTACCCTCAAAACTTTGCAGATTATGTAAAATATGGAAAAATCTAAACATCGTCATGGTCAAGTGGAGCCTAAGGAGACAGGATGAGGGTAATGTGCCAGCTAGGATGAGTCTGGTACAGAAGTTAAAACTGAAGAAGTCTGAATACAAATATAAACTTTAGTTAATACTACCATATCTCACAAGATATTGATTATGATTGTGTATCAACTCATATGATATCAATAGTCAGAAAACAGTCTGTTGTATGTAGAGACTCAATAATATCTTCCCAATTTTTCTGGTAACTAGAAAGCCAACATGAATGAAAAAATTATTAGTAATCATGGTTTTATGTTTGCAACACATTATATTATATGACTAGTTCTAATATTAGTTACTAGTGATGGACATGTACTTATTCTTGTTGTTCTTACTATTAATTTAAATAATAGCATTCATGGTAGAGAAAACTGAATGCATGATAAACACTTCATAGAAACACCTACTTTACATATTTTAAGATAATAACGCATGTGTATACCACTGTATTATGTGGTATGTAAATTAGGTGTTTTTCTGATCTTGAACGAGCATGTCATTGAAAGGCTTTCCATAAAGGTGGTTATCCTAGATAATGAATGATACTCAGATTTTACAGGATGTACATCACATCATGCCTGAACACTGTCAAAAATAAAAACATACACGCGGCCAGATGAAGCATTGTGACTGGCTCACTTATTGTAAAGAACCCTTGCTTTAATATTTTCACACATATTTTTTTTATCAGGAATACAAGAGAAACAAATGGTTCCAAATCAAAGAGATATTCAAAGACTGGAAGAACAATAGGGATTTCAAGGGGTTTCAGAAGGATAAGATGTGACAATGAAGTGGCAGTCACAGGCAAGCAGCTTTTTCTGGTCCACTTTGACAGGTTTGCATGAGGATATGTGACTTGCCAAAGGGTAAGTTCCGGAAGTACCAGAGGGAAAGACAACGCTTTATGGAGAGGTGACTTGGAAAATGTGCTTCTGTGCCTAAATGATCGCTCAGCAACCTTGCTGGGGGTCCCTGGGTGAAAGACATCAAAAGGCCAGCAGTAGCCTAGACTCACAAAGATCTTAGTAACATAGATCAAAGTAACTTAGAGCCACAAAGATCTTAGAGCCACAGAGTTGATCTTGCTCTATGATCAGGAGATAGTTACAGTTTCACAGGATATGATCATTGGGCCGGCAGTAGATGGCTAAAATATTATTTAGGGCTATACATTTAATTAAAATGTATACATACAATTTGGCTTTAGAATGTTAAGAAAAAGCACAGGCCCATCATAGAGTTACTTACTTTAAGCACCCATGTAGCTAAACCTCATTTCATTCCTGTAGGAATGTAACCTCTAACCAGTCAGCAAAGAATTTCCTAGCCAGTGGTGGAAATAAAGCTCACAGATCCTTGCCATTCCCCTCAGAGAGGCAGTCTTGCCTAAATAAGGTATTCCATGCCACTAATTTTTTTTTAAGTTTATTAATTTTGAGAGAGAGAGAAAGAGAGCACATGCAAGGGAGGGGCAGGACAAGAAGGAAAGAGAGAATCCCACTACCAAGAGGTCATGATCTGATCCAGGATCAAGAGTCAGACACTTAACCAAGCCATCCAGCCACCCTGAGAATGTGGAGTTTCAAAGGTTAGAAGCCTTGGCTGGGATACAGCCCTGAGGGCACTGGCCTACACCTGAAGAGAAGGCAGCAAACAACTTGCAGGCAGATGGCATGGAAACAGTGATCTGTAGAAAGCCTGGTGCACACAGTGGGGAGATTATACACTCATCGTGGACAGCATACTTGAGAAGCGGTGTTCACAATGAGGGGACAAAGAGCTAGGACAGAGGAGCTGCCTGGCACCATTTCCCTGCTCTGCCCTCGCCCCCTCTCCTCGCCCACGCCCCACCCCCCCGCCCCAGGATAAACACAGAGCTAAATGCTGGAAACAAGGCGATTCCCACACTGGCTGCCCAAGCTGTTTACACCAATCCCACCTTCCTGTGCTCTGCCAAGACTGGCCTTCTAGGTCATTCAAGGTTGCCTCAGTACCAGAGGAGCTGGCCCCTTCACCAGAAGACCAGATGAAGCCCATGACCACACCACCTCTCTTGACCAAAGAGCTGTGCAGGGCTTCACTTCTAGTAGCAGTCATTTCAAGTCTCATTTAACAAGCAGATCAGAGCAGACCTAGATCAGACTCACCACATTCTGGCCAAGGACCATACCTTTCCCATACAACTGACCTGAAGGATAGTGCAGCCAGAACACAAAACAGTGCATGCAACACACACCACAAACACTCCGTGATGTGCCAGGCCCTGGACATTGGATGACCTCCTCTTCATAAAACCATTCAACTCACAGGCAGGTAACGCAATGAGCTTTGGTAACACAAAGATGGCAAATACTCAACCAAAATTCCAAGACAAGAGGAAGGCATCCCAAATGAAAGAACAAGATAAGGTCATGGGCAGAAAAGTGGAGGGAACACTTCCAAACACATTCTATGAGGCCAGCATGGCCTTGAGTCCAAACTGGACAAAGTCCCCACCATAAAGGAAAACTACAGACCAATTTCCCTGATGACCATGGATGCAAAAATTCTCAACAAAAAGCAGCAAACCGGATCCAACAATACATACAAATAATTGTTCAGCACTATGAGGTGGATTTTATTCCTGGGATGCACAACCGATTCAATATCTGCAAATCAACTGATGTGATATATCACATTGATAAAAGAAAAGATAACAACCACATGATCCTCTCAATAGATGCAGAATAAAAATTTGACAAAATGCAGCAGCATCCTTTCTTGATGAAAATAAAAAAAAAAAAAAAAAAAAAAAACCTCATGAAAGGAGGGATAGAAGGATCTGGCCTCAATGTGAGAATGTCCAGATACGAAAGTCCCACAGCTAATAACATCTTCAATGGGGAAAAACTGAGAGCTTTCCCCCTAAGGTCAGGAACACGACAGGGATGTCCATTCTCAGAACTGTTATTCACCATTCTGTTGGAAGTCCTAGCCTCAACAATCACACAACAAAAAGAAATACAAGGTGTCCAAGTTGGCAAGGAGGGGTCAAACTTTGCCTCCTCACAGATATGATACTCTCCGTGGAAAATCCAAACGACTCCACCAAAAAACTCTAGGACTGATACAGGAATTCAGGAAAGTCTCAGAATATAAAATCAATATACAGAAGTTGATTGCATTTCTATACACCAATAATGAATCAACAGAAAGAAAATTAAGGAACTGATCTCATTTACAACTGCACTGAAGAGCATAAAATACCCAGGGATAAATCTAATCAAAGAGGTAAAAGATCAGTACATTAAAACAATAGAGGGGCGCCTGGGTGGCTCAGTCGGTTAAGTGCTGACTTCGGTTCAAGACATGATCCCGCGTTTGTGGGTTTGAGTCTTGTGACAGGCTCTGTGCTGGCAGCTTGGAGACTGGAGTCTGCTTCAGATTCTGTGTCTCCCTCTCCCTGCCTCTCCCCTGCTCACAGGCTCTTGCTCGCTCGCTCACTCTCTTAAAAATAAATAAACATTAAAAAATTAAAAGAACAGGGGCGCCTGGGTGGCGCAGTCGGTTAAGCGTCCGACTTCAGCCAGGTCACGATCTCGCGGTCCGTGAGTTCGAGCCCCGCGTTGGGCTCTGGGCTGATGGCTCGGAGCCTGGAGCCTGTTTCCGATTCTGTGTCTCCCTCTCTCTCTGCCCCTCCCCCATTCATGCTCTGTCTCTCTCTGTCCCAAAAATAAATAAACGGTGAAAAAAAAATTTTTTTTAAATTAAAAGAACAAACGATACAACATCTATGAAAGTAGTTGAAGAAGACACAAGGAAATGGAAAAACATCCCATGCTCATGAATTAGAAGAACAAATATTGTTAAAATGTCAATACTACCCAAAGCAATGGACAAATTCAATGTAATTCCTATCAAAATAACACCAGCATTCTTCACAGAGCTAGAACAAACAACCCTAAAATTTGTATGGAACCAGAAAAGACCCCAAAGAGCCAAAGTAATGTTGAAAAAGAAAAAAACAAACCTGGAGACATTACAATTCTAGACTTTATGGTGCATCAGAAAGCCACAATCATCAAGACAGTATGGGACGGGCACAAAAACAGACACATAGATCAAAGGAACAGAAGAGGGAACCCAGAAATGGACCCTCAAAATTATGGCCGAGTAATCTTTGACAAAACAGGAAAGAATAAGCAAAGGAAAAAAAAGAGTCTCTTCAGTACATGGTACTGGGAAAAATGGACAGTGAGAAGAATCAAACTGGACTATGTTCTTAAACCTCTGGGTCTCTCTCTCTCTGTCTCTCTCTCTGTCTCTCTCTCTGTCTCTCTCTCTCTCTCTCTCTCTCTCTCTCTCTCTCTCTCTCTCTCTGACTCTCTCTCACACACACACACACCTCAAAATGGATGAAAGATCTAAATGTAAGACAGGAGACCATCAAAATCCTCGAGGAGAAAGGAGGCAACCTACCTCTTTGATCCTGACTGCAGCAACATGTTGCTTGTCAAGTCTCCAGAAACAAGGGCAATAAAAACCAAAATGAACTATTGGGACCTCAAGGTAAAAAGCTTCTGCACAGCAGAGGACACAATCAACAAAACTAAAGGAAACTGAATGGAATGGGAGAAGATATTTACAGGTGACAGATAAAGGGTTAGTATCCAAAATCTATAAAGAACTTATCACACTCAACACCCAAAAACCAAATAACCCAGTGAAGAAATGGAAAAAAGACATGAAGAGACACTTTAAGAAAGATGACATCCAGATTGGTCACACATGAAAAGATGCTCAATCTCAATCGTCATCACTGAAACACATTTCAAAACCACAATGAGATATCCTCTCACACCTATCAGAATGGCTAAAATGAACATCTCAGGAAACGACAGATGTTGGCAAGGATGCAGAGAAAGGGAACGCTTTTGCAATGCTGGTGGGAATGCAAAGTGGTGTAGCCATTCTGGAAAATAGTATGGAGATTCGTTACAAAAAAACAATAAGAGAACTACACTACGACCCAGCAATTGCACTAATAGGCATTTATCCATAGGATACACTAACGCTAACTCGAAGAGGCACATGCACTCCAGTGTTTATAGCAGCATTATCAACAATAGCTAAATTATGCAAAGAGCCTGAATGACCATTGAGAGATGAATGGATAAAGAAGATGTGGTATATTCATACAGTGGAATATTACTCGGCAATCAAAAAGAGTGGGATCTTGCTATTTGCAACAAGGTGGATGGAACCAGACTTTATTATGCTAAGCATAATATGTCAGAGAAAGACACACATCATATGATTTCTCTTATCTGTGGAATTTAATACACTGATGTACATAATGAAAGGAAAGCAAAAATAAGATACAAACAGAGAGGCAGTCAAACGATAAGGGACTGTTAAATAGAGGGAAGAAGCTCAGGACTCCAGGAGAGTTTCTGAATAAGGGTATGAGCTAAATAGGTGATGGGCACTTGGGGGGGGTGCCACTTGGGATGAGTACTGGATATATTTTGTAATTGATGGTCACTAAATTCTAATCCTGAAACTATATTCCACTATAAGGTAACTAACTTGGGCTTAAATTTTAACAAAAAAGAAATATTAAAAATAAGTTAAAAAAAAATGTACTACCAGTCAAAAGAAAAGAATATTTAAATCAGACTCTTGGAGTGGAAATGAAAGACCAAAAGTGTTACAGACAAGAAAGGATCAGAGAAAACATGAAGAAACAATGGCAAAACAACTAGTAGAATGTCACTAAATATATACCTATCAATAATTACTCTGAATGTAAGTCGACTAAATGCTCCAATCAAAAGACAAGGATAGGGTGTCAGAATGGACAAAAAAAAAAAAAAAAAAAAAAAACAAGACCTATCTAGATGATGCCTACAAAGCCTTATTTTCACATATGTCACCTGAAGATTTAAAAGGAGGGAATGAAAAGCATTTATCATGCCAATAAAGTCAAAAGAAAGCCAGTAGCAATACTTATATCAGGCAAAATAAACTTTAAAACCGAGACTCTATTTTGGTACCCTTTGGGTAAATACCTAATAGTGACATTGCATGCACCCAATATTTATAGCAGAATTATCAACAGTAGCCAAATTATGGAGAAAGCCCAAGTATCCATCAACTGATGAAGGTATAAAGAACTTGTGGGGTGTGTGTGTGTGCATGTATACGCAGATGTGCTCATGTGTATGCTCATATATACATACATATATACATACGTATATACAATGAAATGTAACTCAGCTTCAAAAAGAATGAAATCCTGCCACTTGCCACGATGTGGATGGACCTAGAATGTATTATGCTAAGTGAAATATGCCAATCAGTGAAAGACACATATGATTTCACTCATGTGGAATTTAAGAAACAAAACAGATGAAAACATGGGAAGGGGGCAGGAAAAGAGAAGAGTGGTAACAAACCACATTAGTCTCTTAACCATAGTGAAAAAAAGTGAGGTTTGATAGAGGGAGATGTGTCAGCGCTGGGCTAGATGGCAGACGAGTATTAAGGAGAGCACTTGTTGTGATGACTACTGGGTGTTGTATGTAAGGGATGAATCACTGGATTCTACTCCCGAAACAGAGAATACACTCTATGTCAACTAAGACTTAAATTAAAAAAAAATAAATAAAGCTGTAACGAGAGATGAAGATAGACACTATCTCATACTAAAGGGGACAACCAAACAAAAAGATCCAATGATTGTAAATTTTGATGCACCCCATATGCAATCGCCAATATAAAAGAAATTAACAAAACCATAAAGGAATTTATAAAAATATAACGATAATAGAGGACTTTAACACATCAGTCACATCAATGGACAAAACCTGTAAACAGAAAATCAACAAGGAAACAATGGCTTTGAATGACACACTGGACCAGATGCGTTTAACAGATATATCCAGAACACTCTATACTAAAATGGCAGAGTACACATTCTTTTCAAGTGCACATGGGGCATTCTCCAGAAATGATCACATTCTAGGTCACAAATCAGGCCTCAACAGGTACCCAAAGACAGAGATCAGACCAAGCATCTTTTCTGACCACAAAGCTAGGAAACTTGAAGTTAACCACACTCATACACACACACACACACACACACACACACACACACACACACACACACAAAGGGGGAAAGGCCAGAAATAAAGGGAGGTTAAATAACATGCTACGAAATGAATGGGTCAAACAGGAAATCAATGAGAAAATACACTGAAACAAATAAAAATGAAAATACACTGGTAAAAACCTTTGGAAAGTGGCAAAAGCAATCTAAGATGGAAGTATACAGCAATACAAGCCTACCTTAAAGAGCAAGAAAAACCTCAAACACTCCTAACTTACCACTAAAGGAATGAGAAGAACAGCAGAAGGAAGGAAATAATAGAGATTAAGGCAGAAATAAGGGATATACAAACCAAAAAGACACTAGACCAAACCAGTGAAACCACGGGCTGGTTCCTTGGTAACAGTAATCAACATGAAAACCTCCTAGGCAGAGTTTTCACAAAGAAGAGAGAAAGGACTCAAATAAATAAAATCACAAATAAGAAAGGAGAAACAACAGTCCACACCACAAAAATACAGTTAGAAGTTAATATTATGAACAACTATATGCAACAAATTGGACACTCTGAGAAAAATGGACAAATTCCTAGAAACACACAAACTACCAAAACTGAAACAGGAAGATACATAAAATCTGAAAACAGAAAAAAATCAAATCAGTAAGAAAAAAATAATCTCCCCCCAAAGCAAGAGTTCGGGGCCAGATGGCCTCACTGATGAATTCTACCATCCATTTAAGGAAGAGGTAATATGTATTCTCCTCGAATTATTACAAAAGATAAAAAAGAAGGAAAACTTACAAATTCATCTTATGAGGCCATCATTACCCTGATACCAAAACCAGATAAAGCCTCCACTAAAACCGAAAACTGCCGGGGCACCTGTGTGGCTCGGTCTGTTTACTGTCCAACTCTTAATTTGGGATTATGACATTATCTTGCAGTGCATGGGTTCGAGTCCCACATTGGACCCTGCGTTGACAGTGTGGAGCATGACCAGGATTCTTTCTCTCTCTGTCTCTCTGCCCCTCCCTTACTTTTATGTACTCTATCTAAAGAAAGAAATAAACATTTTAAAAAATGTTTAAAATTTTTTAAATAAAACTGCAGAGCAATAGCCTGATGACTATGTATGCCGAAATTCTCATTAAAATACCTTCAAATTAAAGTCAACAATACATTAATAGAATCATTTACCATAATCAAGTGGGATATATTCCTGGCCTGCAAGGGTGGTTCCACATTCACAGATCAATCAACATGATGCACCACAGTAATAGAATAAAGGATAAGAACAATATGATGCTTTCCACAGATGCAGGAAAACCGTTTGACAAAATGTCACATCCATTGATGATAAAAAACCTCAGTAAAGTAGATTTGGACTCAACCTACCTACACATATAAAGGTCATCTAGGAAAAATCCACAGCTCATCTCATCCTCAATGGGGAAAAATTGAAAGTTTTTCCTCCAAGGTCAGGGACAAGGATGACCCCTCTCACCACTATTATTCCACATAGTACAGGAAGTCCTAGCCACAGCAATCAGAAAAAAAAAAGAGATAAGAGGCATCCAAATTGGCAAGGAAGAAGTAGAACTTTCGCAGTTTGGAAATGACATGATGCTCTCTATAAAAAAAAAACATGAAATACTCCAATGAAAATTGCTAGGATTGATATATGAATTCGACAAGTCACAATATACAGAAATCAATGTACATCAATCTATTGCATTTCTATAGACGAGTAATGAATTAACAGAAAGAGAAAGTAAAGGATCAATCCCATTGACAGGTGCACCAAATACCCCAAGATACCTAGAATGAACCTAACCAAAGAGGTGAAATACCTGTACTCTAAAGGCTATGAAATACTGATGAAAGAAATGGAAGAAGACACAAAGAAAAGGAAATATATTTCACCCTCATGGATGGGAAGCATAAAATACTGTTAAAATGTCCACACTCCTCAAAACAATCTACACATGTAATGAAATCCCTATCACACTAACAAAAACATTTGTCATTGAACTACAACAAATAATCACAAATTTTATGGAACGACAAGGACTCCAAACAGCAAAAACAAAATTGAAGAAGAAAACTAAAGCTGGAGGCATCACAATTCCAGACTTCAGGTTATATTAAAAAGCTGTACTGAACAGAACAGTATGGTACTGGCAAAAAACAACATCAACATCAACAACAACAACACCACACAGACGCAGAGATCAATAGAACCGAAACCCAGAAAAGAACTCAACCCTATATGGTTAATTAATTCTCAACAAAGCAGGAAAGTATATCCAATGGGGAAAAAAAAGATAGTCTTGGGACACATGGGTGGCTGCAAAGCGTGTGACTGTGGATTCAGCTCAGGTCATGATCTCAGGGCAGTGCAGAGCATGTGTGGGATTCTCTCTCCCCATTTCTCTCTGCCCCTCTTCTGCATTCTCTCTGTCTCTCAAAAATAGATACATAAACTTAAAAAAAAAATCTCCTCAACATATGGTTTTGGAAAAACTAGACAGCAACCTGCAAAACAAAACAAGACCAACAACGCCACCTTCTTACAACATACACAAAAATAAATCCAGCATGGATAAAGACCTATGTGTGAAACCTGAAACCATAAAAATCCCAGAGGATAATTAACACAGGCAGTATCTTATTTGACATTGGCTGTACAAACATCTTTGTAGATATATCTCCTGAGTTAAGGGAAACTCAAGCAAAAATAATGGGACTTCGTAAAAATAAAAAGCTTCTGTCACCAAGGAAATAATCAACAAAACTAAAACACCTACGGAATACTATTTGCAAACGACATCTGATTAAGGGTTAGTGCCCAAAACATATAAAGTCATACAGCACCCAAAAAAGGAGAAATCCGATTTAAAATGGGCAGAAGACATGAATGGACATTTTCCCAAGGAAGACATACACATGGCCAAGAGACATATGAAAAGATGCTCAACAATACTGATCTTCAGGAAAATACAATTCAAAAGTACAATGACATAACACATCACATCTGTCACAGTGACTAAAATCAATGAAGGATGAAACAGCAAGTGTTGCCAAGGATGTGGGGAAAGAGAAACCCTCTTGCACTGTGGGTAGGAATGCAAACTGGTGCAGCCACACTGGAAAACATCATGGAGATTCATTAAAAAAAAAAAATGGAAATGGAACTACCTTACGATCCAACAATTTCACTATGAGGTATTTACACAAAGAATACAAAAATAATTCTTCAAAGGGATACATGCACCGTGATGTTTACAGCAGCATTTTCTACAACAGCCAAATTACAGAAACTTCCCAAGCATCCATCAACTGATAAATAAATTGAGATGTAGTATATGGAGTGTAATATTATTTAGCCATAAAAACATGAAATCTTGTCATTTGCCACGAGGTGGAGAAGCGACAGAATGTTATGCTGGGTGAAAAAAGCCTGTCAGAGAAAGACAAATACCCAATGATTTCACTAACACATCGCAAGAAAACAAAACAAAGGGGCGGGGGGAGAAGACAAATGGACTCTTTACTAGGAAACAAACTGAGGATTTCCACATCGAGGTGAGGGAATGGGTGAAACAGCTGCTGGGGATTAAGAAGTGCACCTGGGAGGAGCACCGGGTGACGTGTGGAAGTGTTGCTCTATAATGTACACCTGAAACTAATACTACACTGTGTCTTCACTCACTGGAGTTTAAATTAAAAGATAACATAAGGTTAATGAGACTTACCTACCAGGTTTTCTGTAGTTTTCAATCACTTCACTAGTTTGGAAAAATAACCATGAAATTTTTTTTTAAAAAGCATGTATGATGTGGGAGACAGTTTGTGCCCTTACCTCAGTCTCTGGTTCCAGCAGGACTCGGAACGTGGGTCCCAGCTCATTCTTCTAGAAGGTCCTGAGACAAGCATTTCATATATCCACATCCTAACTGAATGCAGCTCCCGTTCTTCTGAATTTCTGTCAGGGTTTCTTCCTGGAAACAAGCCTGAATCTGGAACAAACCATCGACTGCATCTATGAGGTGATGTCGTGGGACCCAGCAACCCACGAGTCCTTTAGTAAAATATGTCTTGTTCAAATACTGTCCGGGAAGGAGAGGGATGAAACACGGGAACAGCCCAGAAAATGCAAGTGCCTGTGCAGCTCAGCAACCAGCTAGCCCAGGGAAGCCACCCGGCACCCCCTCCTCAGCACTCAGTACAACAAGGCAGATACTCTCTGGGACTCAGGAGATGCCAAGTTGCTGCAAAGCTCCCAAGGTCTCCCCTGGGGTGGGCGGCAGAACGCGCTGGAAAGGCAGCTCTGCTTTCTGTCCTGAGGCAGCAGCAGAGGCCCTGCATCCTCTGGGAGCAATAGAAGCCCTTCCTGCTCCTAGGTGCTCTGGGTCAAAAAGCCGATGGTGCGCCTCTGCTGGCCATCACTGCCTAGGCAGAGGAACCCGCCCCTCCGGGTCTGTGGTGCTCGAGCTCTCTCTGCTGGCCACCATGGGAATTCCTGCAATGTTGAAGACCCTGGTGGCTCAGCTGAGGGACCGAAGGTGCTCTGGGCAACTAAGCCTGTTCTCTACACTGGGAAGGGTCTTAGTGACAGGGCCTAGGGCACAAAGAAATCTTTTCCTTCTCCTTTCTTGTGAGTGAAGAATGAAACCAAATTTATTAACGTAATGACACCATTTTTAATGCTTTAAGCAATGTCAGAAAAATAGACCGCCAATTTACACATGCTGAACAAGAGGTAATGGTGTTTACCACCTAAGTGTTTAGGTTAGATAAAGAATGGACACCTTTGAGAGAGAGATACCAGCTTCCAGCTATGGAATGAATGAGTCCTAGGGATACAAGGAACAGCCAATGGAAGAGGGTCAATCCTGTAATAATACTGTTGCATGCTTTCACAAGATAGCTACACTTGTGCTTAAGTACAACATAATTTATAGACATATGGAAGGACTACAATGTATGCCTAAAACTAATACAACAAATGTGTGAAGAATATTTCAATTAAAAGTTGATATCCTTGGGGCGCCTGGGTGGCGCAGTCGGTTGAGCGTCCGACTTCAGCCAGGTCACGATCTCGCGGTCCGTGAGTTCGAGCCCCGCGTAGGGCTCTGGGCTGATGGCTCAGAGCCTGGAGCCTGTTTCCGATTCTGTGTCTCCCTCTCTCTCTGCCCCTCCCCCGTTCATGCTCTGTCTCTCTCTGTCCCAAAAATAAATAAACATTGAAAAAAAAATTTTTTTAGAAGTTAATATCCTTTACTCTATCTTTAATTTCTCTTTCTTTGTCAATAAACTATCATTCCTAGGGCGCTTGGGTGGCTTACTTGGTTAAGCGTCCGACTTCCACTCAGGTCATGATCTTGCCGTCCTTCAGTTTGAGCCCTGCATCAGGCTCTGTCCTGACACCTCAGAGCCTGGAACCTACCTCAGATTCAGTATCTCCATCTCTCTCCCCCATCCCCAGCTCGGGCTCTCTCCAAAAAGGGAAAAAAGAAACATTAAAAATGAAAAATCATTCCTAATTTAGAATCTGTGAAATTCCATTTATACCAGATTCTCTAACATGACCATCTTGATGTTTGGAGCTTATCTGAAAAGTCACTAATAATATCTGATGACACATATATGACAAGGTCAGAATGCAACTTACAGGGAGCTACACATCTGTTATGAATTTACGACATGTATCCGTGACTAATATTTCCAATGAAATGTGCTTTAGGGATATGGATGGATGAAATAATGTCCATCAGTCATGTAGGTCAATTTCCTACAGGACCATTATGCTTTTAATTAGTAATTGTCATCCCTTCAAAATTAAAAGAAAGCTGGGACATAAAGTGTCTTTCAATTTGATGTAAGAGAAGACTTTGGTGTTTTGAAGGGTTCACCTACCTTCTGGAATCCTCAGATTGGTTGTGGACAGGAGGATAGCAACCCACGATTTGGATGCACACCGCTCGTTCCAGAGGGAGAATATGGACCTTATTGTCCTTTTTTTTTTTTTTTTCTTTATCAATATCGACAGTCCACCTCTGCCAGGTCCAGACTGCAGAACCTGGGGCAACACAATGCCTGTTGCCTGGGTTCGGAACATGAGGAACGCCAGCTGGTGGGGGCAGGGGGGAAATCCAACAGGGCCTGGGGCAGTGAGGGAGATGACCCTGGGACACCTCCCCACAGGGCTGGCTCTGGAGTTTAACTGCCAAAGAGCAGCACACTCTCCCTGAAGACATCCTTCTCCATGACAGAACATAACGCTGAGCCCCACAATTCCAGGAGAAATGACAGATACCCATCTTTTCAATTGCAATGGCCTCTGCAGAGCTTGGCCCCAGGGATGTTGGAGTCTTAGAGTCATGAAACTATGATGCCCATGATACCAGCCTTTTCTGCCCCAGCACTCAGAGACACTTCATACATATCCTCTCCCCTGGCCCATCTCACCCCGTCCACGTACCTGGACCAGGTCTCCACTTTTCTCCTTGTACTTCCTCTTTGTCTCTGTTTCTCTCTAACCACACCTCTCTGTGTTTCTTCCTTTCACTCTCTCGGTCTTGCCCAACTCCCCTATCACTCATCCAGTTTCTCTCTCCTTACCTGCCTCTTTGTCCACCTCTCTCCAGGCTTCAGGCTATCTGCTCTGTGCATGCAGCCCTGTCCAGGAGCACAGGGAACTCCTGTCTCTCTCTCTCTCATCATGTTTTGTCCCAGGCCCTAGTCAAAATGGAGGAGAATCCCCCATTCAGCAGCTGCCCATATTGACATTTGCTAAAGCAATGCTGGCTGCATGTGGACATGTTGGAGGGTTGGCTGCTTCCCTAAGCTAGAAGGAAAAAGGGGCTCACAGGGTTCAGGGTCCCTGAAGTAGACTGGATTAGTTGATGTAGAAGGAGCTCTATGCTTACACCCAACTCTTCTGGGTGGTGTCGAAGGAACCTATCTCAGATCATGGACCTCTGCCCTCCCCATGCCTCAATATGGCATCAGGGGGAGCTTTATGGGACACCATGTGACTCGCCACAAAAATTGCACCATTTGCCCCCTTGGAGGCCACCTCGATTGGTGCTATTGGGGGCAGCTGGTAAGGTGCACAAGGGCGCAAGAGCTGAATTAATGCAGGGCCTCCTTACTGGTCTCCTAAATCCATTCCTCACCATCAGAAGAGACCCTTTCCTGGAGTCAGATACCTGCCCTGCTCATCAGCACAAACCTCATCAACTAGCACATGTGCCATGTGCTCATGAGCATCAATCTACAGATGAACAACCACCACCAGAGCTCCCTAAAGGATGTATCCAACCCCTCAGATGGAACTATTGGTCCCTTCCAGGCAATACAACCCAAAGAATGATCTGTCTTCTTCCACCAATACTATACATTCTACCTGTCGGTTAACTGCATATACAGGAACCCCAAAGTGTACGCTTGATGGGAATGAGTGTCAATTTTCCTGGAGGCAGACGATGACACAGAAACACAACTATGACAAGTGTATTAGGGGATATTAGGAAGGACAACATGGAGGGGACGGGGTGGACAGGGAAAGCATTCAGACCAAGGGGCAGATTAGACACCATCTCTAAATATATAATAACCACAGCTGGTTTGTAATGGTTCAGTGTGCTCTTCAAATTTCACACTGATTGCCCTCTATGTCAAAGTGATTTTGAGCTATTGCACAACACTATCATTCAGATGGAGGAGAGATCAAGAGGTTCCCAAACAAATACTCAGGGAGTTCACAACCAACAAACCACCCCTGCAAGAAATGTTAAAGGGGACTCTTTAAGTGGTAAAGAAACACCTAAAGTAACAGTATTAAAGTGCAAAACGCAAAAGCAATAAAAATGAATATATCTGTAAAACATCAGCCAAGGCATTCATGATATGAAAGGTTTTGAAATATGACACTACATATCTACCACACGGGGAGGAGAGGAGTAAAGAACTGGTTCAAACTTAAACAACTATCAACTTAATATAGACTTCTATATGCACAAGTGGTTAGGTACAAACCTAATAATAACCACAAATCAAACACCACTAATACATACGCAGAGTATAAAGACAAGCAATTTCAACTGCACTACTAAATAAACCCAGAAAACCATAGAAAAGAAAAAGAGAAGAAAGGATCAGACAGATTCAGAAACAACCAACATCAAGTAATAAAAGGACAACTCTATGTCTATCAATTACTTTGAATGGAAACAGAATACATGCTCAAATCAAAGGCACTGGGTGACAGATGGGGCACCTGGATGGCTCCATCACGTGAGATTTCGACTCTTGATTTGGGCTCAGGCTATGATCCCAGGATCATGGGATTGAGTCCCAAATGAGCTCTGCACTGACCTTGGAATTTGCTTAAGATACATTCTCACTCTCATTCTCTCTTGCTCTCCTTCTATCTTCCCCCATTCCCCCACCCTGCCATCCCATGCCTGTGCACTCTCTCTTCATAATAAAAGGCACTGGGTGATAGAATGAATAAAATATAGGACCCATCTATCTTCTACCTACAAGAGACTAACTATAGAACTAAAGTATCAAAAGAAAACTGCAGTAGCCATACCTATATCAGAAAAAATAGATTTAAAAAGAAAACTGTAACAAGAGACAATGAAGGACACAATAATAATAAAAGGTACAATCCAAAAAAAAGAACAATTGTAAACATATATGCGCTCAACCTGAGAGCATCCAAATACACAAAACAGTCAAAACCTAAAGTAAAGAACTGATAGTCATACAATCATAGTAGGGCACTTTAACACTCCAATGACATCAATGGAGAGATCATTCCATCAGAAAATCAACAAGGAAATAGTGACTTTGAATGATAGAGTAGACCAGATGGACTTAACCGATATATTTAGGACATTCCATCCTAAAACAGCACAATACACTTTCTTTTCACGTGCACATGGAAAATTCCCCACACTCAATAAAATATTAGGTCATAAAACAAGTCAAAACAAAATCAAACCAATCGACGTCATACCATGTGTCTTTTCAGACCACAATGCTATGAAAGTAGAAGTCTCCAACAAGAAAAAAAATCTGCAAAAGGCACAAAAACATGGAAGTTAAACAGCATGCTCCTAAACAATCAATGGGTCAACCAAGAAATCAAAGATGAAATCAAAATAACACGGAAACAAATGAAAATGAAAACACAACCATCCAAACTTCTGTAAAGCAAGAAAACTGGTTCTAACAGGGAAGCTTATAGCAATACAGGTCTGCCTCAGGAAGAAACAAAAAACAAAAAACCCTGAAGTAAACTCCATAACCTTATAACTATAAAAGCCAGACAAAGGACAACAAACAAAACCCCCAAACAGCAGAATGAAGAAAATAATGAAAAACAGAGGAGAAATAAATGATATAGAAATTAAAACTACAGTAGAACAAGGTAAATGAAATTAGGAACTGCTTCAATGAAAAGAACACTGAAATTGATAAGCCCTAGCCAGACTAATCAGAAAACAGAAATGATGCATATAAATAACAATGACAGAGAACAACCAACACCACAGAAATACAAACAATTGTAAGCGAATATTATGAGAAACTATATGCCAACAAGCTGGACAAACCAGATTATATGGATCAATTCCTAGAAACATGGAACCTACCCAAACTGAAGCAGAATGAAATCGAAAATTTGAACAGATGGTTTACTAGCAAGAAGACAGACTCAGTAATCAAATATCACCTAACAGACAACAGTCCAGGACCGGACGACTTCACAAGAACATTCTGTCAAACATCCGAAGAAAAGTTGATGCCTATACTTGTCAAACTATTCCAGAAAATAGAACAGGAAAGAACATATCCAAATTAATTCAGCATTACCCTGATACCAAAACCAGATAAAGACACCACGAAAAAAACAAAACTACGGGTCCATATCGTTCAAGCACATAGCTGTAAATGTCCTCAACCAAGATTTGGCAAACAGAATCTAACAACGTATTCAAAAAATAGTCCACCAGCATAAAGTGGGTGGTGAATGTAAAACTGAAGCAGGTCTACGAATCTCTGAATGAGAAAATGGGCAAAAAAAGAAACATTAAAAAAAAGTGAAAATGTATCAGACAGGGGATCTAAGCATCAATTTTCATAAAGACACACTATCCTCAGGCTTTTTCTTCTAAACTTGATTCACAATGCTTGCTTAGTACAATCTTTCCCACACTGAGAAGTGGCCTTGGTAAGTTCTTTGACCAGCAGCAGTCTCAGAGGGATGCCGTGAATCAGCTTTTAGTAAAAACTGCAGTCAATTTAAAAGTATTTCAGTTTTTCACGAGTTCATGAGAAATTAGAAAACATGCCAAATCTCAACTTAAAAAAGACATAAGGTAACTAGTGTTTTAAAGATATTATTGATGAGATTCCTTCCAACGAAGACAAGAAAGGATAACTGTCACAAATTCTGACGCAGGAATAATATTGAACATTCAAATAACGGGAGGTGCCTGACACAAGGTACCTGCCAGGTTTTCAGTTGTTTTCAGCGACTACAACATTGGTGGGGGAAAAGTACCCACTGAAAATTATAAAAGCATGTATGATGTGGAGGGCACATTGTGTTTTTACCTCTGGCTCTGGTTCCAGCAGGACTCGGAGAGTGGGTCCCAGCTGATTCTTCTAGAAGGTCCCGAGAGTCAACATTTGGTGTCTTTACTTCCAAACTGAAAGCGACTCCTGTTCCTCCGAATTTGTGACACAAATTCTCCGAATTTCTCCCACAAAACAGTCCTGAATCTGGAACAAAAAAAAAAACAAAAAAAAACCCAGCCTCTCTGACGTGGCATCGCGGGACCCCCTGAATCCACAGATCCTTGACTGAAATAAATCTTGTTCACATACCGGCAGGGGAAATGAGGGAAAAACCACGGAACAGCCCTGAGAACGCAAGGGACTGTGCTGCTCACTGACCATCCAGCGCTTCCTGGAAGCTGCCCAGCACCCCTCCCCAGTACTCAGCCCCACCACTGAGGAGACACCAAGTGGCTGGGAAGCCTCCAGAGTCTCCCCCAGGCCTGGGGGCCGAGTCTGCTGGAAACCCAGCTCTGGCTCTTTGCCCACACTCAGAGGCACTGGGTCCTCAGGAGCAAGGAAGCCTTTCCAGCTCTGAGGCACCCTGGATCAGAAGAGCCTAATGGGCGCCTTCTCTGGCCATCGCTGAGCCTGCAGAGGACAGGCCCCTCCATGGGCGTGCTGTGTGCGCGCCCTCTGCTGGCCGCCGTGGGAATTCCTGCAATGTTCAAAGCCATGGCCGCTCAGCTGGAGATACTGAGGGTGTAGCTGGTCCAGTTAAAACTGTCCTCCAGATTGGGAAAGGTCTTAGTGACAGGGCCTGGGACACAAAGAAATCTTTTCCTTCTCCTTTTTACTGAATGGGGAATGAAACCGAATTTATTGATATAGTGATGTAATTTGTAATGCTTTAAACAGCATTCCCAGAAATACAGACTGCAAATTGACACATGCTGAATGAACCACAGGCAGTGGTGTTTACCATGAAAATACTTGGGTTGAATAAAAAAATTGACACCCTTGAGAAAGAGATACAGGCTTCCAGCTATGAAATGAATATGTCATTGGGATACAATGTACAGATTATGGAATGTAGTCAACCCTGTAAGAAAATATTGCATGCCTTCACATTATAGCAACGCTTGTCTAGGTATATGGAGAGCATATTGTATACACACGGAATCACTGTGATATTCACCTGAAACTAATACATCATGGTGTGTCTACTATATGTCAATAAAATTTGACAATATTTAACTTTCTCCTCCACCATTAAAATTTATTTCTACTGAGAACACATGAAATTCCTTTTACACCATATCCTCTAATGTCACCATCTTGATGTTGAGAGCTTATTTTTCACGTTGTCAATAATGTGTTTGATGACACAAATGTGACAAGGTCAGAATGCATACCTAGAGGGAGCTACACATCTGTTATGAATTTCCTGCCTCTATATGGGTAATATTTTCTATGAAAAGTGCTTTAGAGATGAAGATGTGTGAAATAATTTCCATCAGACTCATAGGTAGATAATTGTGCCTTCAAATAATAATTGCCATGTCTTCACTATCAGAGGAAGGCTAGGTGAAGACAGAGGCTTCTCTTTTCATGTAAGAGAAGGCGGTGGTGTTTTAAACTGCTCACTTACAATCCACAATCCAGAGATCAGCGGTAGATGTAAGAATAACAATGCACTATCGTGTTGCACATAACTAGTTCTTTTGGAGAAGTGGAGAAAGTACACTAAAGGTGGCTGATTGGACTAAAACAAATTCTAGTCTCTAGCTTAGAGACCCCCTCCTCCGGGTTCTTCTTCCTTTGTTTGCTGCACATTTGAAAACCACACCCCCCACACACACAAATATGGAGGCTGATAACAAAAAATTACCCTTCCTGCACGCATTCAGGGCTCAGATCTTTGGAGACATATGGTCTCCTTTGAGCCCGCTGGTGTTAAATACATCTCCAATCCTCCAAGATCTCTGAGTGCCACTTGGTTTTTCCGCCAGTGTTCCAGCCTGGTTCTGTAACAAATTTGGTCCCCTGAGCAGGAAACCCAACCATGCTGGCTCATTGTTCCCACCAGTTTCGGAGAACAGCGAGGCGGTGACGGAATGAGGGATCACAAGGTAGAGTGAGCAACATGCCTAAATATCGGCAGTCTCCTTCTCTATCCCATTCAGGCCAGCACCTCGATGCCATTCCCACCGGACTCGAGGAGACTTGGCTGGTGAGGTACTGGACCCGAGGGTCAGAACCGGTAAGGCTGGGGCCAATCTAGTCAGGGCCACTCACAAGAGTGGAAGGGGGACCTGTTTACTCCCCAAGACTTCAGAAGCCTCACAGGTAGGGATTCTCTGGTAGGGAATATAATAACATATGGTGTGCATGTGAATGTGAATGTGCGATTCGGTCTAGCTTGCCTACTAAGATTCTGTGGCTCCACAGACAGGTACCCCTGGGGTCCCTAGGGACCCATGGAGACTGAGTGGGCCTGAGATTCCATAATGAATGGCACTCGGTCTGTGGTGATATCAGAGTGGTTTCTGATCATGTGTCACAAGGCTGGGACCTGTGGGGCTGAGCGTCACCTGGGTTCCTTCAGGACATGGCCAGGCAGGCATCTGGCTGGTCTCCTCATTGGAGGGGGCGCCCCTGTCCCCCTGTCTTTGTGACTCCGCCTCACGGGAGAATTGTGGAGTCAGGATGGAGCAAGGAGAGCCCAGCAAAGGTTTTAGCTGCTTTATCCGGAGACTCACCCCGGGAGCCAAAGAAGCGACAGACTGCTCCCCTAATGTTCCCCTCTTCATGACACTTTAGGCTCCCCTCCCCTCCCCTCCCCTGAGCTTGAAACTCCTCCCCCAGCGGGCTGGCTGCTGCCACTGCTGCCACTGCTGCCACTGCTGCAGCCACCCAGCCAGGGCGCTGCCACTGCAGCCACCCATTTTCCTCCCCTCCATGACAGACAACCCTCCCCCACAAGGCCCCGTGGCCAGACTGCGCCCTCGGCCAGGCGCAGGTGCTCTCCAGATGCAGGTCCACATATGTTGATATCAGAGGGTCTCAGGGAGATCACAACAGGGGGCTTATAAGGCCATAAATATGCCCAGCAGCAACAGGGGAGGCCGAGAACCTCCTTAGCAAGGGGTCAATGATCCTACTGCAAGGGGAAAGGACATTAGAAAGAATAAGTGTCCCAACCAGGGAAAGCCCCAAAAACCCAGCAGATATCAGGCGGAACCTCCAGAAGAGGACCTTATTGGTCTAGCCGAGATAGAACCCGACTAAAAGGGGACACTGACTCTCTCTCCCTGTTCCTCTGCTTAATAGATGTGAGGGATTCTCCCTCATTTCCCAGGTTAACAGCTACAATTGGAGTGTGCCATGGGGCACACTCTGGACTTTACTTGCTAATGAGCTGCACACTCTGCCTCAAGCCATTTCTCTCCATGACTGATACGGAGACAGGGCCCCAACACGCCAGGCAAAATGAGGGGCACCCATCTTCTCAAGGGCAATGGCCTGGACAGAGGTTGCCGCGGTGAGGGTGGAGCTTTGCACTCAGGGAACTGTCATGCCCAGGGTTCCTACACTTTCTGCCTCCAACATTAAGAGCATCATCACAGAGCTCCTCCTGGATGGCCCATCGTCCCCTCCACACACTGTGACCAGCTCCATCCTTTCTTCCTTGCCTCCTCTTTGTCACTGCTTCTCTCTACTCCTGTCTCCCTGTGTTTCTTCCTCTCACTCCTTCAGACATGCCCAATTCCCCCATCACTGACTCAGTGTCTCTCCCCCTACCTGTCTCTTTCTCTGCCTTTCCCCAGGCCCTTGTCCTTCTGCTCTATGCAGCCCTGTCCATGCAGCATGGCACCACATGTCCTGTGTCCTCCTCTCTCCTGTCATCTTTTAGCCCAGGCCCTGATCGCAGTGTATGCGAATCCTGTTTACAGAAGCTGCTCATGCTGACCTGTACTGCAGCTTTGTTGTTCCAAGCCACTCCTGGGAAGCATCTGGACAACCAGACCTTGAACCCTTGGTGGCCCAGCCATGACCCCAAAGTTGCTGGAGGGCTGGTTGCGTCCACAACCTGGGAGGAAGAAGGGCCCTGCAGGCATCAGTGGCTCAAGGGCAGAATGCATGGGCTTTAAGTCCAGGACAGAGCCCGATGCTTACAACAAACCCCGCCTTGGTGGTGAGGGAGGAAAGGGTTTCATGTCTTCGACCTCTGCCCTGCCCATC
Source organism: Herpailurus yagouaroundi (assembly GCF_014898765.1). Lineage (NCBI taxonomy): Eukaryota > Metazoa > Chordata > Mammalia > Carnivora > Felidae > Herpailurus > Herpailurus yagouaroundi. The sequence goes on along the minus strand of NW_024412421.1, from coordinate 38,305,341 downwards.
TGTCACTAAGAAAACAGTGGGATGAGGGGCACCTGGGTGTCTCAGTCGGGTAAGTGTCTGACTTCGGCTCAGGTCATGATCTCATGGGTTATGAGTTTGAGCCTCTCATCAGGTTCTGGGCTGACAGCTCAGAGCCTGGAGACTGCTTTGGATTCTGTGTCTCCCTCTCTCTCTCTGCCCCTCTCTCACTTGTGTTCTGTCTCTCTTTCTCTCCTGCTCAATAAATAAACAGCCATTGCAAAAAAAATAAAGAAAGAAAAGAAAAAATAAAGAAAACACTGGGAGGAATACGAGACATCATAAGTCTCACCCCAAAAACTACTACCATAAGTCTATCTCAGCTCCCACCTGCATTGGTGCTACTGCGAGGTAGCTGGTAGTTGGGAAAAGACCACAACATCTGGATTAATGCAGGGTTTCCTCACTGCAAGCATTGCAGTGTTCTGCAAATATGTCTTCCCTGGGAATTCATAATATGTTTACTACATGAACAGCTGCAGCAACTCTGCAAAAGCACATTTCCCAGAGATGGGAAAACTGATGAATTATGAAATTTGGAAAAAATTAACCTTTGACTAAGAGCATTCAAAATTGCTAAGCACATCGCAGAAAGTAGGACTTTTCGTGTTTTTCAGTTAGTGAGTTTCACAACCAATGTTCTAACCAGGTTAATGACTAACTCTGTACAGAAAAGGAGTAAAATAACAACAATTAAACTGTTTCAGTGCTTAGGAATATTCCCATGAAAGGAGGTCTGGAAGAAGTGAGCCAGGCCAGGAGACGTAAGTGTGGAGTGCGATGTCATCCTCATGTTACTTCCACAAACACACAGTGGCTGCCCTGTGGTCCTCAGCCTCTGAACACTTATGGCTTCTGGAGGCACCACCAAAGATGACAAACAAGCTAAGAACAGAGAGGCCTGTCGGCTCTGGGGAAAGAGTTTTACTCTTTGTAAAGTAAATGACACCATAGATATATGTCAGAACACACAACCTAGAGACAACCCCAGGAGAGAGTGCTGTATAAAGAGACAAAAGATTCCAGAGAGAGAGTTACAACTGAAAATTGTTACATCATTCCCCTTGACCTTCTCTGTGGCCATAGTAGGGACTGAATTCTTGCTCCTCACAGAAGCTGCATCAGGTTCTGCATTTGATAGAGAGCAAAGAAGGGATGGAGGTTTATTCCGACTTGCATAGACTGGGTGGAAAAAACAAATACCTCCGTGCCTTCCTCCACCATCTTACACTGCTTGCTAAAATAAGGTCCCTTACCAGAAACAGGGTTTTCCACATGGCACAGGTGATGACCCATTGGGACTCAGGGGAGCCTTGAAGAAGGCACCATGAGGCCTTCGGCTATGTGATAATCAACCAACTGTGGACAGGTCAGGGCTCAATTCATTGGAAATCAACACTAAAAGAAGGGTTTCCTAATACACATCATGGGAAATGGCAATTTATCACAGATTAAAAATGAAAATAAGAATGGCTTAGTTAGGATAATGTCAGTAAACGCCAGCATGAACAGCACACTGTCCTTTTCTACAAGGCATGGGTGGGATTTTTCAAGTGGTTTACTGTATATATCATCTGCCTGAATGATATAAAAATTAGGCCAGGGTTATGAAAACAAATTCTGCCTAACTCTTACCAAATAAAAGAGGTACTGTGGTGTTGTTGCTGGAAACAGCAGTGAACAGCATGGAAGGTTGAGCGGCTCAATTCACCCAATGACCAAAAGGGCACAAACATCAAATTATGCTCACTCAGGAAGCCCCAATTCTTGACATTCTGATTTCTCTCAGATTGCAACGAAGCGTGTACACTTGGAATGATGTCATTAAAAAATTCATTAGTGCGCTCATTATAGTGTCTTACCATTATTCTTCAACAAAACACATAGTCATCAGGAACACTTACTCCTTACTTTTACTTCCATTTTTAAAGGACAAAGAAGGAATTTTAACACTTTTTTTTTAATTTATTTTTTGAGAGAGAGACAGAGCGAGTGAACAGAGGAAGGGCAGAGAAAGACAGAGGGAGAGAATCCCAAACAGGCTCCCCACCATCAGCACGAAGCCTGATGCAGAGCTCAAACTCATGAACCATGAGACCATGACCTGAGCTGAAACCAAGAGTTGGATGTTTAAGCGACTGAGCCAACCAGGAGCCCAGGACAAAGAAGGGATTTTTATCTTACATCTTTGTGCTTCGTAAGAGGGAAGCTTATTTTGCCACATAGTTTCTTGAGCACATTTCTTTGCTCCGCTGATCTATACAAATATGTAATAAAGGATTCAGAATTCAAAAATATTAATTACGCTGACATAAAAACCTATCTCTGGTGGGTAAGTCATTACAGAAATAAAGAATGTGGTATTTTGCATATGTGATAATTGCTTTGAATTTAGCCTGGTATAAAATGGAATGAAATGGGACATCAGGAGGAAAGAGGAGATGGCAAAATCAGTGAACCAGGAGTGAACACAATTCCAGGTGAAATCATGAAAATGAAAAAAAGGGTGGGGGGATGGTTATACCTGCTGTTCACAAAAGGGTATTTTTTTTCCGGCATGTTTTGCATTTTCTTTCATGTAGTACTTAATCTTCTCAGAAATTTGATCTAAATTAACCAAAAAGGTAAAACAGCAATCTCTTAAGATTAGTACCAAAACCAGTAAAATCAAATTACCCATTGTGTCAACAGCAAAGGTGCATGATCTGGCACTGTGGTCACATATAACATTTTGGCATTACTGTGGTCCCTGAAGAAAGCAAGTTTTAGTTAGTGGCATTTTATTGTTCTTTGTCTCAGTCTCTCCTTCTTTCTCTCTCTCTCTCTCTCTCTCTCTCTCTCTCTCTCTCTCTCTCCTCTTTCTTTTTTTTTTTTTTTAGAGAGAGAGAAAACAGAGTGGGTGAAGGGTAGGGAGAGAGAGAGAATCTTAAGCATATTCCAGGCTCAGTGCAGAGTCCGAGGCAGGACTCGATCCCATGACCCTGCTATCATTTCCTGAGCCAAAATCAAAAGTCAGATACACAACCAACTGAACCACCCAGGGATCTCCTAATATCCCATCATTAAGCAACATTCTTCTTAGAATATATGAACAGTTCAAATTGCTCTGACATCACCAGAGGAGAAATGGAGAAAAATCAAGTATCCTACATACTTATATTCTGTCCTTCATGATCAAATAAACAAATCAGTACAATTACTTTAAAAGCAAAAGTCAAAAAGAAAAAATAACCTACCTAATTTCATCCAGGTTTTCCCCCACTTTCACTCACACTTTAAAGATAAAGAAAGGGACTCCTGGGTGGCTCAGTCAGTTGAGATCCAGCTTTAGCACAGGTCATCATCTTACCACTCACGAGTTCAAGCCCCATATCGGGCTCACTGCTGTCAACACAGAGCCTGTTTCAGATCTTCTGTCCCCCTCTCCCTCTGCCCCCTCCTCACTTGCACTCTCACTCTCTCCCAAGAATAAACAAATCCTTCAAATAGATAAATAGATAAACAAGTAAATAAATAAATAACAATAACAACCAGAGGCGGGCGCCTAGGCGCCTCATCAGTTGATTTTGGCTCAGGTCATGATCTCACGGTTGGTGAGATTGATCCCCATGTGAGGCTCTGTACTGAAAGCGTGGAGACTGCTTGGGATTCTCTCTCTCCCTCTCTCTCTGCCCCTCCACCACTCATACACACACTCTCTCTCTCAAAATAAGTAAATAAACATTTAAACAACTACTGAGAGAGAAATTATTCTAAATGTCACTTGTTTGGCACTCAGAGGCCTCCAATGTCTTTCTGCTGCTCCACAAGGTCCCGTCCATGAGAACCAGGGCGGGATGCTCACTCAGGTGGATATGGCCTTGGAATCAAACACACTTGGGTAAAATCTCAGCTTTACCCCTTCGTAACTAGAACCCTGGATAACTCCCCAAATCACAAGATGGCAAAAGCCCAAGATACAAATGTTACCACCTGCATCACTGGTAAACACCATGCAGGAAACACTCAACTTACACGTGGCTAGCACATGGACAGCACCTAGAACAGGGCCCAGTACTCCGGAATCTTCTGACAGGCATTGAATTCTATTGCTCGGTCCCGAGTTGCAAGCTTACCTTCTATTTGTACAATGTGAGAGCTCTGCTGCCCTGAGGTCACCTTTCTATATACCAGCAGTGCTGTATTCCCCATAGCAACACCAGCATTTGAGGACCCACTATGTGCCAAGTCACTTAATCAGCACAGTCCGTGAAGCCCATACACAATCCATTAGCCCCATTTTGCATCTTGTTCACTTCAACTCAGTCTCCACTGGCATTAGAGGCTCTCTCCACTCAGGACTCCTAACACATGTTTTAAACCTCTCTAGTGACACACTCTTGGCCTGGCAATATCTGACCTCTTCTCTAAAGCTTGAGCTTCTTGACAGGCTCAGACAGTGCCTTAATCTGTACATTTCCCCCAGTAGTCAGGTCACACCAAAATACTCCTGCCACTGGATTCTTAAACATTTCTGACCAGAGTTAAACGCATCCACTTCTCTCTAATTGTCTAATATTTTCCTCTAATTCATCACCTCAGTTGGTGGCAACTCAATCTGTGTTATCACATAGGATGCAAACAAGGAAAAGTCACTGTAAAGAGTTAAGGGGCTAACTAGACCTGATAAGTCAATGTCTTTACTTCTAGCTGAATGAGAAACCACAGTGAACAGCTGTATTAAGAAAATATTAAAGGGCACCTGGGTGGCTCAGCCGGTTGAACATCCAACTCTTGATTGTGGCTCAGGTCATGATCTCATGGTTTGTCAGATCGAGCCCCGCGTCAGTCTTTCGAATCTTTTAAAAAGATATTTAAAAAACAATAGATTACAAGGAAAATAGAAGCCTGAAATCTTACCTTCATATACTCAACTCTACCTAGAAGAGGGATAAAGAAAATTAAATTGATGTAGAAACATTCTTTTTTTATAAAAGTATAGTTCGTGAAAAAAAAGTCAAAATCATAATCCAATGTATTATAATAAAGTTGTGGTTCAGCAAAATAAATTATTTTTTAAGTGTTGCAATTCTAGTATAGTTAATATACAGTGTTATGTTCAATTCGGGTGCACATATCGGGATTCAACAATGCTGTACATTACTCAGGGCTCATCATGGTAAGTGGACTCTTTAATCCCCATCACCGATTTCTCCCATCCCCCCACCCACTTCCCCTCTGGTAACCATCACTTTGTTCTCTAAAGTTAGGAATCTGTTTCTTGGTTCAGCTCTTTTTCCCCCTTTGATCATTTGTTCTGTTTCTTAAATTCCACACGAGTGAAATCATATGGTATTTATCTTTCACTTAGCATTATATCCTCTATATCAATCCATGTTGTTGCACATGGCAAGAGTTCATTCCTTTTTATGGCTAATATTCTAGTGTGTGCGTGTGTGTGTGTGTGCGTGTGTGTGTGTGTGTGAATGTATATACCTCTTCTTCATCCATTTATCTATGGATGGACACTTGGGCTGCTGCCACAATTTGGCTATTGTAAATAGCACTGCAGTAAACGTAGGGGTGCGTCGTAGACTCTAAGTCTAAAGTTCTCTTTTGGCCAGCAAAAGAGCGGACACAGGATTCAAACGAGAGATGGCTAATGTCCAGGAAAAAGACAAGAGCCCCGAATAAGGGTCCTTGACCCGTATTTATTCAGATCAGAAGGCTTGCAAACGTGATGGGAGTGTACAAAGAGACAAAGAAACAAGGAACATTAACTTGTGGATGTGAGGGGGAAAGGGGATTTTGAAGATATACAGTGTTTGGGGTTTGGGTCAATATAAAACAAAATCCAGGTGCTGGGCAGATGGTTGTTAACAGCAGACAGGGGGTGCCATGCCTGTTTATCTTCGCCAGCCTAGGGGATGAGACAGATAGGGGGAATAACCTCGGGGTTAATAAGCCACCTTTTCTTTTGTTAACCATCTCTGCTCTGGCTGCTTTGCCTGCAGCGCGGTGGCCCAAAGTCCAATTCACCAATTTTTACCTAACCTGGCCCTATTCTCCTATGAAAGCAGCTTTCTGCTATATACTAAATTTGTGGTGTTTTCACTCTGAATTATCTAATCTTGTTATTCCTGTGTATTGGGCGCCTTTGCGCCATTCTATTTCAGGCCTTTGCCTTTCTCTATATATTTTTGGGGGATCAGCACCCCTTCCCTATTGTGGGGTGCCTTTGCACCTCCTTATTCCTGGCACCACTGTGCCTCCCTATTCTCGGGGTGTCCTTACACAAACCCCTATTCTTGGAGTGCCAACCTGGTTTACCGAAACTCGGGTGTAAGCATTTTATTGACTTTGTATTTCTTTGTGCCTTGTTAACCCACTGGCATAAGCCCGGGGGATTCCTGAGCTTATCCCCCACAGTGCAGCATGGTGACAATGGTTAATGATACTGTGTACTTAAAAGTTTCCAATAGAGTTAAGTATTTTTACCACCCCACACCCCACATACACAAACAGGTAACAATGTGAGGTGTTGGATGTGTTGACCAAACTTACTATGGTAATTATTTCACAATATATATGTGTACCAAATCATCACATTGTACATCTTGAACTTACATAATGTTATTTTTCAATTATAGCTCAATAAAGCAAGAAAAAAATCAAGTCAAGCATCTACTTGCTTATACAGCGTTTCTGGGACACTTTTCCCATTCAGTGAGAGTTGACTCAGTTCTTCTGTTCCAACCATACTACGGAATATGTTCTAATAATAACACTAATCACATTTTATTACACTTATTTACCTATATGCCTATCACCCACTAAGAGATTATAAGCTCTTTGAGGACTATTTTATTCATCTTTACACCTTTTGTGACTAAAACACAGCTTGACATAATTAGATTATAAAAGGGGAAAAAATAGGTTACAAATGGGAAATGAATAAATAAACTTTGCTTCTCCAATAAAAATTCAAACTGGAAAAAAAATTGATGTGGGAAATTTGGCTCAAACTTCTCAAGCATGCCTTAAAAATTCTATTTGAGGGGCACCTGGGTGGCTCAGTCAGTTAGGCATCAGACTTTGGCTCAAGTCGTGATCTAGCGGTTCGTGGACCAAGCCCTGCGTCAGGCTCTGTGCTGACAGCTCGGAGCCTGGAGCCTGCTTCAGATTCTGTGTCTCCCTCTCTCCATTCCCCTTCCCTGCTTGTGCTCTGTCTCTCAAAAATAAATAAACATTAAAAAACAATTAAAAATTCTATTTGAGCTGACAACAAGGTATAACTTTTTTAAAAACCAAGAGGGAGACAAGAGGTTGTAACATATCCTGAGGTCACTATGCCTACATACATAATGCTCTTAAAGTCTGAGGCAATGAACACAATAAAAAAATAAAAATCTGTTTATTCTCTCGGGAAAAATAACTTTTTACACAAATGACTGATATCTTTTACATGGGAATAACTCCTCACTTGTCAGGAATTTTCTATTTGGTAGGGTGCTTGTTAAAAACACAGATTCCTAAGGCCCATGCCAAACAAGCTCTATTGGATCTGAGTCTCTGAGCAGGTGCAACTGTTGCAAGGTTCCCAGATGTTTCCCGACGTTTCAGCATGGCTTCTCTACCTCCGGTTTATTGTCCGAGTCCCAGTTCTACTCCTGGGGGCTGGGGTTGTTTTCCCCTCTTTCCTGACAGTTCTTAGAACTGGAGATTTTCTTGTCTGATGCAAACCTAATGACCCAATTATACACGACTTTCTATCCCCAAATCTTATTATTGCAAAGCACGTATTTGCTTTGAAAATTACTTCCAAGTGAAAGATAACCCAAACATTCCCTGGTTTATCCGATTAAGACTCTAAGCCCTTCTGATTACATCACACCTGTCCTCTTCCCTCTGCACTAGCAGCATCCAATTTGCTTCAGGGCACAGGTCTATGGGCTTGAATCTGTTCAAACCTAACAGCAGAGCTGCAGAAAATATACATATATGTCATTATGTGGTCATTAATATCAGTAAGTGATCCAATATAAGATTTTGTGGTAGCAAATTATATGCAGTACCTATTGGACCTAAGTGGTAGAATTTTTCTTATCAATCAAAGCAATACTATTATGGTATTTTCAGCAAACTTATAACAATGTAGAGGTTAATTAACAAACAGTGATCCTCATAGATGTCAGTTCACCAAGATATTATTTTATTCTCTTAGCAATGGAGCTATAAAGCCCTCCAAGTCAGACAATAGATTATGTTACAATTTCATTGCTGGTCTCATGGAACTTTTCCAACAATCTATAAGGTTTTCTGAAGGTGTTAGAATTACATCCATTTGAACAACAGGAAGTATATGGGTTTCTATTTATATCTATCATGAGTCAAATGTTAAAACAATCGCTTTTTCTGAGATGAGTGCCACAACTGCAAAATAATCCATACCCAATGGAGCCTAACAGAGAGAATTCCTTACATTCTTTTCTTATCAGAGAAGTAATCTCTGCTTTGAGGGGGGCTGGGTGTTTTTATCTACCTTTTCACTAATTTTACTAGGAAACAAATGCATAGATTACTTCCACATATATATTCACAAAGCTATAGAACAAAAGAGCCAGAAGGGACTTTAGAGGTCAACCTGCTTGTTCAAGGTCAGTGGCAAAAATGGGACTATAACCAGATCGGCTCTTTCTACTCTTCCATAAATTCAGTTCTCTTGGTTTAACATGTGTATATTAGATACCAGATTTGTATAAAGGAAACATCTTTTGAAGCATAATGTTTATAAAGAACAACAGTCCCAAAATATCCGCCACAAATCCTTCCTTCAATATGACACCATCTCTTGATAAAGTGTTTGTTAAAACAAAATGTATACCCAGTAGCAATAACATAATCTGAAAAGAGAAATTCTTTGTCCACCCATGACTCATTCATTTGTCCAGTCAATTATCAAGCGTATCGTAAGAGTCTTACCATGTCAGGCACAACTAAGACTAAGGGTAATTAGATCAACCAGAGGTGGTTCCTACCCTTGAGGGATTTACTGACTAGTGGGGACAGACAGAGATATCAACTAATGACTAACAGCATACAAATTATGATCAAGACAAGGAAATGTTGAAACAGTGGTTTAACATTTGCCTGAAGGAAGTCAATAAGATAACATTTGTGATGGATTTGGAAGTACACTTGGTCATCTTTCTTTAAGGTTTAAGCGCAATTAATGGGACACTATCTCTGCTATGCTTGGAGTTACCAACTATCAGGTACTGTAACAGAAAGTTCACTCATTCGGAATCTCTCAGATTCTCTTCTCTTTCATACATCAAAACAGCAGTGGTTTCAGTTTTGCCCTAACCCAGTTTGATAACTGGAGATTTAAAACCTGGCATCAGCAGGCTGTGTTGGAAACATGGTACTGGAGGGTTCAGAAGTGATCTCAAGGAGTAAGACAACATCTATTCACAGCCGTAAAGATTCTGAGGATGGAAGAACGCACTCCCCAGCATTATGCCCACAGAAGGGGCCAGGACTCTGAGGATCAATGCTCTGTCATTCCCTCGCCTATGCATATTCGTAAGGCATAAGACAGCCCCAGAGTGGTGAGGTCAAGTCAGGTTTTTAGAGACTGCCTGTCACCTCAAGGGTTAGTGATTATGGAGTTCAGGCTGTGAGAGGAAACTTTTTAGGAATAATTTCAAGAACTGGACAGAAGACGTAGGTGGCTGTGTTCCTACAGAGAAAACTTTTCCCAAAGGCCCTATGAGAACAGCTATAGGGTTCAGTTGAGATGATGTCTTGCCCTAATAGGCCCACTTTTCAAGGCTTCCCTGAGTCCGTTTTTCAGTTCACCAGCCCACTTGCTTACAGGAGAGCTAGCTGGCTGGGTTAGGACTAGTTCCAGGGTTTGCCGCATCATAGAAACAGAGCACTCTCTTTGCTTCTTGCCACAACTCAGAACTATTTGTGATCCCATGTCTCACCATGAAGATAAGAGTTTTCAACTTCCCCGACACTGCTATGCACCAGAAATGAAATCATAACTCAACCTTTCTTCCTGAAATATCCACAGACTCCTTTATGCAAATTTATCCATCCTTTTCAAGAATACTTGGACGCCATCACTAAGAGGAACTGGCTTCCATAAGTCAAATGGAAGTCTCTATTCACCTTTTCTGCAGACCTCCTTAACACAACCTCTATCTCTAAGCAGCATAACACAATGGTTGAAAGCACAGCCTTTACAGCCATATTCCTTGAGTTTAAAATATCCTAGCTCCACCACTTACTACCTGTGTGAATTTAAATGTCCTTTGTCAACTCATCTGTAAAATAGATGTTACAGTAGCTCTTAATTCATGGGGGTTGTTATGGTACCTATAAAATAGATAAAGCATTTAGATCAGAGTCAGCATAATATAACTGCTAGTGATTATTATTATTTTAGTAAAAGCAACTAGGAGCTGTTTTCATAAGAGAGGATCTCTGACAGGATGCTGTATTACAAAAAGATTTAAAAATTGCAAAACAAACAGCATTCAGGACAGCTCAGAGGAAAGAGTTAATATAAAGATATGAAGGTATTCAATCTTCAAACATATATTTATTGAAGCCCTGTTCAAAGCAATAGGGATACAGGCATTCACAAAACAGACCACAGTCTCTGTTCTCTTGGAGCTAATACTCAATAGGGGAATTGGTGAACAGATAATTTACCAAAAACATAAGCAAAATGATATAATGTATGAGCTCAGGATGAGTATTGTAGAAGAAAATAAATGGGCATGAGAATTCAAAGTTGGGAAAGAAGGTGTGATTTAGTTAGGGTGGTTAAGAAAGCTTTATTGACAAGATAGCATTTGCTCCAGGGCCAGAAAGAGGGAAGGCTGCAATCCATGTGTATAGTTGAGGAAATACTTTCCAAGTTTCTTGCAAAGTTTCTGAGATAAAAATTTGGTGCTGTTTGAAAAACAGCAAAGAGGTCAATATAGGTGGAGCAGAGTAAGGGAAGGAGAGACTGGTAGAAGATAAGGTCAAAGACTAGCAAGCATGGGGGCAGATAATATAAGATCTCGTCAGCCACAGGGTAATGACTTTGGGTTTTACTCCAAGAGAGCTGAAAGACAATGCAGAATTGTGAGTGGAAGAGTCACATAGTCATACTTCAGTTTTTAAAGGACCATTTTGGCTTTTGTGTTAAAATAATAAAATAATAATAATAATAATAATAATAATAAAATTATGTGTCAAAGAGGGAGAAAGCAGGATACCAATGAGAAGGTGGCTATAATGTTCTAGATGAAGAACGATGGTAGCTTGGACCAGGGTGGTAATTTCAGAGAGGATGAAAAGGAGTCTGATTTAGATATATTTTAAAGGTAAGGCCAACAGTACCTGATGACAGAATGGATATGAAGGTAGGGTATAAAACTAAGTGGGGAGTCAAAAAAAACTCCAAGATATTAAAACCCAACACCTGGAAAAATAGAATTTATATTTACTATGGGAAGAGAACTGTGGAATGAGAAGGTTGTAAGAGGATCACGATTTTGGTTTTGAATGTAATGTGTTTGAGATGTTTGTCAGACATACAAGCAAGGACATCAAGTAGAGAAATAGGAGACAGGAGTTCATGGGGAGGTCTGGGCTGGTGATTTAAATTTGAGGATCATCAGGGGGAAAGGTATTTAGGAGAGTGAAAACAGTGAAAAAAAGGGATGTAAGGATTGAGACATGCAGCCTCCAATATTTAGGGTTTGGGGTGACAACAGGAACCAGCAAAGAGAACAATGAGGAAGAAGAGACTTGATCGATATGGTATACTGCAAGCTAAGTGATGAAGCTGTATCAAGGAGAGTGTCTCAGTCAGTTATGATTAATATAATAGAATACCACACATGGGTGGCTTAAAAACAGTACAAATTTATTTCTCAAAGTTCTGGAGTCTAGAAGTCCAAGATCAAGGAGCATCATTGTCAGGTTCTGGTGAGACCTCTCTTCTGGGGTGTAGATTTCTCTTTTATCCTCATGTGGCAGAAGCAGAGGAAGGAGGCAGGCTCTCTCATGACTCATTACAAGGGCACTAATCCCATCCCTAAGGACATCATCCTCATGACCCCATCTAATCCTAATTACTTCCCAAATGTCCCACCTCCTAATACCATCATGTTGGGGAGTAGAGTTTAACATATAAATTTTGGGTAGGACATAAACATTCAGTCCCTAATAGTGAACATTTGCATGGATCTAATATTATTGATAGGTCAAGTAAGATGAAGACTAAGAATAAAGAAAGAAGTCTAGTATTGCCCAAGGGACTTAGCAATATGGAGGTCTTTGGTGACCTTGAAAAAAAGAAGCCTGATTTGAGTAGCTTCTAGAGGTCATGGATGAGAGAAACTGGAAAAAATGAATGTATCTCCAGTTTCGACCAAGGGGAACAGAAACATGGAATGGTATCTAAAAATGACCAATGGGATCAGGAGAGGAATATTTTTCTTAGGGGAAAAGCAATAACATGTTTATATGCTTTGGGGGATGATGCAGTCAAGAGGGGGAAATTGACATGCCAAGGAGGTGAGATTGCCAACATCCTAAGGAAGGGGGAACAAACTGAATGTAGTGAATCTAATGGGATCTAATGTAAGGCTAGAGGGGTTGGCCTCGGGCAGGAGCATGGACAATTCCTCTCTAGGAGCAGCAAGATATATCTCCTAACTAATTCTGCTTTTTCAGTGGAATAGAGAACAAAGAAATCAGCTGAGATGAACGATCAAGACTGATGTATTAGAGGGGCGCCTGGGTGGCTCAGTCGGTTAAGCCTCCGACTTCACCTCAGGTCATGATCTCATGGTCTGTGGGTTCGAGCCCTGTGTCAGGTTCTGTGCTGACAGCTCAGAGCCTGGAGCCTGCTTCAAATTCTGTGTCTTCCTCTCTCTCTGCCCCTCTCCTGCTTGTGCTCTCTCTCTCTCTCTCTCTCCCCCTCAAAAATAATGAATAAACATTAAAATTTTTTAATGACGATTAATGATGTATTAGAGATTGGAGGAGTGAAGGAAAGCTATGGAACAGTCATGTAGGTGAGTGGACCAGAGAAATGCAGTAGGATGGCAGGGTGGCACCACCACCCAATTAATATTAGCACTTAGGAATTTCAATGAAACCAAGCAGCTGGAAAAAGCAGGGACGGAAGAGGCGAGACTGAAGAGTTGGAGGTTTCATGAACAGTATAAAAACTAACACAGTAGGGGAGGAGCTAAGATGGCGAAACAGCATGGAAGTTTTTTTTTTTTTTTTTGCGTCTTGCATCCATGAAATACAGCCAGATCAACAATGAACCATCCTGCACACCTAGAAAACTTATTTGAAGATTAACACAACAATCTGCACAACCTGAACCACAGAACTCAGCAGGTACACAGTGTGGAGAGGTGAATGGGGGAGAGACAAGCCACAGAGGGCTGGGAGCTGTTGTGGCTTGCAGAGAGAGGATGGAGACAGGGGAAGAGAGAATACGGGAAAAACACCCCTTCAACACCAGCTGGAGAGAAGATGGAAAAGTGGAAACAGCTACAGGGACTGAACTAAAAAGGGAGAAAGGAGAAAGGAGAGGGTTTAAATTCCATTAACACTCTATAAACAGGGGGAGTGCAGAGTCTAAAACTCCACATCTCAATACCTGGCAGTGCTCTGGTGGGAAAGGAGAATCCCAGAGCAGAGTGGGGTCTGAGAGGTCCTCAGACCACCCAGGGAGAAGCAGTTCCACTGCTGGAAGGACATTTGGTAGAGGCTGTGTGGCCACCTCGTTGCAGCAGACCCCAGGAAACAACCACATCTTCTGGTACTGGAACAGGGTCATTGAGGGTGAAGTACGGTGCCAGATGTGTGTTGTGATATGCCATAATCCCTGAAATGCTGCTGCTACAGGATTGCATGAACTTTTTCTGGGGCGGGCTGGCACCCGGCCACAGTCTCTGGGCATCAGAAGCAACATGATCCTCGGTGCAGCTGGCACCTGGCCATTGCTCAGTAAGATCCTCCTCCAGAGGATCTGAGCAGGTCAAAGCCACAGTCCCTCAGAAGTGAGAGGTCAGATTAGAGAATCAGTGACTCATTAAAAAGGAACATCAGAATCATGGGGGTTCCCAGAAGATGAAGAGAGAGAGAAAGGGGTAGAAGGGTTGTATGAGCAAATCATAGTGGATAACTTTCCTAACCTGGGGAAAGACACAGACATCAAAATCCAGGAAGCACAGAGGACTCCCATAAGATTCAACAAAAACTGACCATCAACAAGGCATATCATAGTCAAATTCACAAAATACTTAGGCAAGGAAAGAATCATGAAAGCAGCAAGGGAAGAAAAAGTCCTTAACCTACAAGGGAAGACATATCAGGTTTGCAGCAGACCTATCCACAGAAATCTGACAGGCCAGAAAGGAGTGGCAAGATATATTCAATGTGCTGAATCAAAAAATATGCAGCCAAGAATTCCTTATCCAGCAAGGCTGTCATTCAAAATAGAAGAAAAGATTAAAAGTTTCCCAAACAAAACTTAAAGGAGTTCATGACCACTAAATGAGCCCTCAAGAAATTTTCAGGGGGACTCTCTGAGGGGATAAAATATGAAAAAAAGAAAAAACAAAAGATCAAAAGCAACAAAGACTAGAAAGCACCAGAAAACACCACCAGAAACTCCAACTCTACAAGAAACATCCTATCTTTTGTTTGTTTGGCAACAAACTCCTATCTTTCAGTACTCACTCTAAACGTCAATGGACTAAATGTTCCAATCAAAAGACAGAAGGTAATAAAATGGAAAAGAAAACAAGATCCATCTATATGCTGTTTACCAGAGACCCACATTAGACCTAAACACACCTTCAGATTGAAAGTTAGAGGACGGAGAACCATCTGTCATACTAACGATCGCCAAAAGAAAGCCAGAGTACCCATACTCATATCAGACAATCTAGATTTTAAAATAAAGACTGTAACAAGAGATGAAGAAGAATGTTATATCATAATTAAGGGGGCCTATCCACCAAGAAGAGATATCACAATGAGATATCACCCCACACCTGTCAGAATGGCTAACATTAACAACTCAGGCAATAATAGATGTTGGCAAGGATGTGGAGAAAGAGGAACTCTTTTGCACTGTTGGTGGGAATGCAAGCTGGTGCAGCCTCTCTGGAAAATAGTATGGAGATTCCTCAAAAAATTAAAATAGAACTACCCTATAACCCAGCAATTACACTACTAGGTATTTATCCAAGGGATATAGGTTGCCGTTTCGAAGGGACATATGCACCCCAATGTTTATAGCAGCAGTATTGACAACAGCCAAAGTATGGAAAGAGCCCAAATGTCCATCGATGGATAAATGGATAAAGAAGATGTGGTATATATATACAATGGAGTATTACTCAGCAATCAAAAAGAATGAAATCTTGCCATTTGCAACTACATGGATGGATCTGGAGGGTATTATGCTAAGTGAAATTAGTCACTCAGAGAAAGACAAATACCATATGACCTCACTCATATGAGGACTTTAAGAGACAAAACAGATGAACATAAGGGAAGGGAAACAAAAATAATATAAAAACAGAGGGGGGGGACATAAGAATCTCATAAATATGGAGAACAAACAGAGAGTTACTAGAGGGTTTGTGGGAGGGGGGATGGGCTAAATGGGTAAGGAGCATTAAGAATAAATGTTTTTAGCTTCATTTTTTTTGAGAGAGAGAGAGAGAGAGAGGGAACACAAGTGGGAAGGGTGCAGAGAGAGAGAGACACAGTATCTGAAGGAGGCTCCACGTTCAGAGCCTTCAGCACAAAGGCTGACCCAGGGTTCATACCCACAAACCGTGAGACCATGACCTGAGCCAAAGTGGGACACTTAACCCACTGAGTGACCGAGGCACCGCAAAAAACGTCTGACCTAAAAGGAACATCATTGCTACATAGCCAATGAAGAGACGCAGAAGGGGCATATGCGTGACCCCTCCTGCCATGAGGTGGGGCAGAGCACATGAGTGACACGCTTCTTTGCCATGGCGACCACGCAACAGTGACCCCCCCCATGACCCTCTCCCCCCCCCCGCCCCACCGCTTCTCGGGTAGGGGAGCAAGGCACAGGCGAGATCCCCTCTTTCACCAAACGGGGGGTGCCTAACACTTACCCTAACACTTACCTTAACAGTTGCCTGCTCCTTTAGCTATGAAAGTGAAAAGAGCCATTCAGGAAACATCATATTTAATAGTGGCATCATTACTCCCTCGCCGATAGCGGGAGGGGGGGGAGGTGCAAGCATGACACCCCTCCCTTGCTGATGTACGGTATCGAGGCTGTCCTAGAAGGGCAGAAAATATGATGTGTGTACTGTAGGCAGCTGTTAGGGATGTGGCAATGAGCATTCATAGTAGGACTCAGGCATTGGTATATGATCTTAAGATCTGAATACCAAAAATAAACAACCAACTCCTAAGCTAAGACTGGGTAAATTTCACAATAGAAGCAATAATGCTAGTATGTGCAACAAGAAATATTTGTCCTTGCATCAGCTTATATCAGAGTGAATAACCACGGATAGTTAACAATGAGATAAAAATAACCTAACTGTAAGTCAATATCAAACCAATTGTTGGCCCAACATAGATAGGCAATCAAGGAAAGATGAAAAGAAGTAAAAGGAACTCAGCAAACACAAACGCCGCCTGTTTACCAATAAAATCACCTCTAGCTTTTCTAGTTTTAGAGGCCCTGCCTGCCCAGGGACATTCGTGAAATGGCCGTGGTATCCTAACCGTGCAAAGGCAGCATAATCACGTCTTCCCTAAACAGTGACTCATATGAATGGCCACAGGAGGATTTTACAGTCTGTTCAAATCGGTGAAATGGACCTTCCCATGAAGAGGCAGGAATAGGACAAGAAACAAGAAGACTACGGACCTGATTTAAAATGTTTTCAGCTTCAATTTTTTTTTTTTTCAGAGAGAGAGAGAGACAGAAACAGAACAAAAGTGAGGAGGGGGAAGAGAGAAAAGGAGACACAGTATTTGAAGAAGGCTACAAGGTCAGAGCCGTCAGCACAGAGGCTGATCCAGAGATCAAACCCACAAACTGTGAGACCATGACCTGAGCCAAAGTAGGACGCTTAACCCAATGAGCGACTGAGACACCACAAAAAACGACTGACCTAAAAGGAACATCACTGCTACATTACCAATGAAGGGACACAGAAGGAGTACCTGAGTGATCCCCTACTACATGACGTGTGACAGAGCACGTGAGTGACACCGTTCCCTCCCAAGGCAATGGCAAAATCATGACCCCCTACATTGGCGGGGGGGGGGGGTGGCACACGCCGAACCCACTGCTGTGCACTTGGAGGCAGGTGGAGGGAGCACCAATGCCTGGAAACATTCCGTTCCAAGGGGGGAGGAAGAATGACCCAAGTCTTACCCTTCTCCTGATGGTAATGATCACCCTAAACCTTCACTTTAATCCCTAACTATAAACACTACACCAAACTCCTAAATTAGACCCTTAACCACTACCTTAACCCTTAACACCTAACTTCTAACCCCTAACCGCCTAACCCTAACCCCTAACACTAAAACCTAACCCCAACCCTCTAATCCTAACCCTAACCCCCTACCCCTAATGCCCTAACCCTCTAATGCTAACCCTAACCCCCTAGCCCTAACCCACTAACCCTAAAACCTAACCCTGACCCTGACCACTAACCACTAACCACTAACCCAACCCTAACCCCAACCCCTAGCCCCAACCCTAACCCCTAGCCCTAACCCCTAACCTGAACCCCAAACCCTGAAACCTAACCCCAACTCCCCATCCTTAAATCCAACCTTCCCTAACCCTAACCCTTAAACGCTCACCCTGATCCTGACCCTTTACCCTGACTTTATACCCTGACTTTCACCTTGATTCTCAATTTACTCACCTCTTCTTAAGCCTGATTCTGACCCTTAACTCCTACCTTTATCTTTTACTTTGACCATAACCCTGAATGTCACTGTAAGCTTTACCCATCCTCATCCCACCCCCATAACTTATTCTGGACACAGCCATAGTTCTTTAAACCCTAATACCTTTCCCAGTCATATAACATCAATGCAACACAAAACCAGAAAAAAAAAAAATATTTGTATCCTTTTAAATACAGATCTAACAATCCTCCAGAGAATACAGTGATATAAAAAACCAAAGCACATAAAAGAATCACACACCATAAGCAAGTCTACCCCAGACATTTAAGGGTTATTCAACACACTGAAACCAAGCATTGTTATAAATTGTTAATTGGTTGTTAACTGTTAATTGATACAGAAAAAGCTCTAAACAAAATCCAATGCTAGTTCATAACATAGACACAAAAAAGTCAGAATAAAGAGTAATTTGTTTAAAAACGTATAGCAAACATCATTCTCAATTTTGAAGACTGGAAGGTTTCCTCTGATACCGGGAACAAGGCCAAGATGCAGGCTTTTCAGTCATTACTCAATACTGTACTGAAAGTTCTACCCAGAGCGATGAGGAAAGAAAAAAGGCATCCACATGTGAAAGGAAAAGGTAGAACTACATCTATTCAGAAACCAGAGAGGACATCATCTTATATCAAGAACTTCCCCCAAAATCAACAAAAACTATTGGAGTTGGTCACCTAATTCAGGAAAGTTACATGGCAAAATTTTGATGCACAAATATCTCACTTATTTGTATACACTAACAATGAATCTTATGAAGAAGAATTTAAGAAAACAATTCCATTTTAGGTAACATCAACATCAATAAAATATTTGGGAATAGATGTAAAAAACACTACTGAAAGAAATTAAAGACAATCTGAAATGTACTATTGCTAAATGGCGATAGTACACAATGCAACGTGTAGATTCAATGTGATTCCAAGGAAAATTTACAAAGGCCTCTGGGAAGAAATGCACAAGCTAATCCTGACAGTCATATGGAAAATCAAGGGACTACAAAATAAACAAAACAATCGAGAACATCAAAGGTAGAAGCTCATACTTCCCCATTTCAAATCTTCAAACAAAGCAACAGTAAATAAACATTGTGATACTCTCATAAAGATATACATACAGATCAGTGGGATTTAATTGAAAACCCAGAAATACACCCTTTCATCTATGGCCAACTGAATTTTGACAAGGGTGGACAACATACGATTGTGGAAACAATGGTCTTTTCAACAAATGGTGCTTGACCACTGGCTATCACACACACAGAGGAATGAAACTGGACCCTTACCCTCACACCACATACAAACATTAACTCAAAGTGGATCAAAAGCTTGAATGTAAGAGGCAAACTTATAAACTCTAGAAGAAATAAATGGAGATAAATCGTCATGAGCATTGAGTTTAACAATGCTCTTAGAGCTGATACCAAAGTGCAAGCAAGGGGAAAAAATAGATAAATTTAGTTTCCTCAACATTAAAAACCTTTGTAGATCAAATGGTGCTATCCCAAAAGAGAAAAGGCAATGCCTAGAATGGAAGAAAATATCTGCGCATTATTTGTCTTGTTATACATTATTCTGTTGTACAGAATATATAAAGAGCTTGTACAACTCATCATCATCAACAACAAACACGTTTTAAAATGGAGAAGGACTCGGATACACCTTTCCCCGGGGAGATCATACCAATGGTGAATAGACGTGTAAAAATGTTAAACGTCATTAGTCCTTACGGACTTAGTCCATTAGTCCTTATGGATATACCATCTACTCCGAGATGGGTATCCGGATGAATTGAAAACAGTAGTTGAAAAAAAGAGCGCGTGCACAAACATACACAGCAGCAGTCTTCATGATAGCAGAAAAGTAGAAACTGTGCAAATGCTCCCGGGTGGGGGGATGAATGGAGAAACAAACTGGGGCAGATCCGCGAAAGGCAATAGTATTCCGTCCCGTAAAGGAATGAGGCAACACGGCGCCGCCGCAGGGAACAGTACGTGGCTCCTCAGGAAGCTGACACAGACGCCACCTCTGCACACACGCCCGGAAACTGAAAGCGAAGCCTTGAGCCCACATTTCCTGTTCCCGGGTTCATAGCAGCCTCTTCCCAGGAGCCCAAACACGGAAGCAACCCGAGCGACCGCGGCCAGACGAAGAGATAAACAGGATGCGCTCTCTACGCGACGGAATCGGCTCCGCCTCACCAAGGGCGGGACTTCCGACACCTGCCACGACACGGGCTGAAGCTTGCAGTCGTCGTGCGGAGGGAAATACGCCAGTCACGGGGGACGAATACTCTCTTCCTGCCAAACACACCCGTTTTTGCTGGTGAGAACCGGCGGCGCTCTATTTAAGGTAAACAGAACTAATACGTAAGCGCACCCGCAGGCTACGAGATCGACACACAAACACCACGTGCACATCTACACACTCCCGACCACCCGCCGGAAAGAGACGGTCCCACGTACAGCCGCAACGACGTGCCCGGGAGGAAATCTAAGCCACGAGGCGACAGGCCTGCTCTCTGCGGACAGGACACTGGGGACAGAAACGGAGGAAGTCGCTCAGGGATGCAAAGCCACCACTCTGTGCCCCTGGACGCGGAGGAACCGACCCCAGTGACCACGTCCGTCCTGCCCGGGGCGACCTGCAGATGCGGGGCCGTCGCACCCAATTCCCCACGACGCCGTCGCAGACACGGGACGGACACCCCGACCCGCGCGCGGAGGCGGGAGGGACCGCGCGCGACCAGAACGGCGGGAGCGCGAGCACCGCCCGGGCACCTGCTCCCGGACCGCGAAACGCGCGAGGACGCTGCGGGAACCGAGTCGGCGCGGAGCAGGAACACGGACGCGCGGCCCCGCGGCCCCGCGGCCCCGGAGCCCGAAGCGGGAAGACCCGACGGCCGCGCGCACAGCCCCTCGGGGACACAGTGTCACCGCGCACGATGCCGCGCCGGGCCCCTCCCCCTCCGGGTCCCCTGAACACCAACCCCCCCTCAGCGTCCCCGCTCCGGAAGCTCCTCCTCCCCCGGCCTCGCTTTCTCCTCCTGCTCCTCCTGCAGCGGATCCTGAGGAGACGGGTTCTCGTCGGCGTGGACGCCGCCCCACGTCCCCCTCAATCCCCCCACATCGGGTCCTGAGGAGACCGTGTTCTTGGACGCGGCCCCACCTCCTCTGGAATCCCCCACAGCGGGTCCTGAGGAGGCGGGGCTTCTGACAGTGTAGACGCGGCCCACATCTTCCCGAAGCCCCCACAGCGGGTCCTCAGGAGACCCGGTTCCTGTCCCTGCGGCCGCGGCCCCACATCCCCCGAATATCCCCCCAGCGCGGGTCCTGAGGAAGCGGAGCTCCTGTCACGCAGGAGGAGGGCTGAATGCGCGTGCGGGCGCCGGCGTCGGGGAGCGGGGCTCAGGCGCCCCCTGCAGGCGGTGGCGGTAGTGCAGGACACGCTGGGCTCGCAGGGCCGTGAAGGCAGCGCCCCCTCCTGGCCGCCCGCTGAATCCATGACATCTTGGAAATTAAAATTAAGTGGAGCCCACTATCCCCCAACTCCGCCAAAAATAGTTAAGGAAGAATTAATTGGAAACCATATGAAGTGAAATGTACACACAAACTTTACAACCTACACCAAAATCCACTGGAAACTGTAGATAAGTTTAAAATGCAAACACAAGGGGCAGGTCTTCCTGCCCACGGATCCTGTCCCTGTGCTTTAATAAAATCACCTTTTTGCACCAAAGACGTCTTCAAGAATTCTTTCTTGGCATGGGTTCCAGACCCTGCGAACCCCACTATCACCCCAAAAACTTCATCATTTATATGGCACCCATGATGTGGGGCAATGAGTCTTTTCATCTGGAGTCTGGGCTGGTGCAAACTTGATGCATACTCTTTCCTTCCTTTACCCTCATTTCAGGGCCTTTTGAGAAGTATGGTGTTATTGCAACACTTGCATGTTGATCACTCAGGCTGCTATCCCCTCAACCGTGGCTACTCTACGGGGAGGAGAAAGCCTGCCCTATGGCTGGAAGTTAGTACCCTGGCCAGAATGGTAACATCGTTAAGAAACTAAGATTGACTATGAAGCATGATGCCGATAAGGCCCTTTGGAAATGTTGGCCTGATACCTTGCTTACAGAGTTCCCAGCAGCCTTATCAGGTGAGTAAAGAAGTCACTTCCTGGCAGGTGCAGGAACCTCAGGATACTGTGGGGACCTCATGAAGAGGAATCTACCCAAAGCTGAGGTTTTGCAGGCAGGTCTGACGGCAAGTACTTGACTTGGCTTCTGGCCTAGAGAGGCTACTAGAATTTCAATCTAAAGGTTCCTTCTGAAAGAGGTTCCAGCAAAGCAAATTTTCAAAGATCTATGTGGTCAATCACTAGTCTTGCTGAGCTTATGTAAATAATTAGGCCAAGTTTGTGAAAACTGGACTTGTTTTACAAATGAATTAGTCTTGATTTGGCTTCTTCTGGAAATGAGGGTTTTGAAAGAGAAAAACTATGTTTCAATAATGCACCTTTGTGGATGTAAAATTCTAGTTCTGATAGTCTACAAATATTGTTTGCCTAAGCTGAACAACTTGAGATAAACTTGAAAAAAAATTGTCACAATAGCACAGGTATGGACAATCTTCTTGCTTGTTATTCTGTGCAGAGAGTAACAGGACCTCATGGGCATATGATTGCTTAAACAACTAAAAATGGGATGGACTCCTCCAATAGTTGCATATGGAAAGTCTTTTCTCACTGTAGACCTATAAATAGTCTACACTATAAATATAAATACAAACTATAAATATAGTGCTTTATTTAATTATTCACTTGAGGCCAGGTTAATTGATACATATCTAAATGAATATGCAAGTCATAGCCTTCCTGATCCTGATCTGACAGTTACCAGAAACCCACCCCATATAAACGCAGGAGACATGATATATTTAAAGGATTGGAAGTCCAATACAGCAGGGGTTTTAACTCCAAAATGGAAGGTGCCCTTACTGGGTTATATTATGTACTTCCACTATAGTAAAATTAGAAGGCCATTCTTCATGGACTCACATATCGAGAATTAAACCTGGACCTTCCTCACAGGAATCTAGTATGCAAGCTGACACGCATTCTAATTCCTGTGAACCAGTGGAAGGCCTCAAATCTCTCTTCAAATGACAGTAATGGACTGAAGGAAAATTACCGAAGTTTTTTGTTTTTGTTTTTGTTTTATGTTTAGCTTCTCTTTCCTATAACATGAACCTTATTTTGTTGTCTTTTCCCGTGTCTTCCTGGCTGGTGCTGTTACAGAACCAGGCTGCAACGCTGGCAGAAAAACCAAGCGGCACCAGGAGATCTTGGTGGATTGGAGATTTATTTAACACTGGCAGGCTCAGAGGAGACCGTTTCTCCAGAGATCTGAGCCCCGAATGAAGGGGGGAAGGGGAATTTATCGTTGTCAGCTTCCATATCTGTGACGGGTTTTTGCGCCCCCAGCAAACAGGGCAAGAAGAACCCGGCAGAGGGGTCTCCGAGCTAGAGACCAGAGCTTGTTTTAGCCCCATTGGCCATCTTATGGTGTAAAACTTTATTCATTTTCCCAACATTCTGCCCTTTAACGCCTTCTTAAAAATCTTTTATTAGGCATCACTTTTTGCTCTAGGGGTTGGTACCCTCTGAAGGCTAAGATAAGTGCTACAGTTTGGCGAGCAACAGTGTTTTTAACAAAACGTACCAGGGTATTTAGTTTACAGGGGCCAATGGTCACAAGATTGATTCCTCAAGCTTCTGCCGTGTGCAGGCCAGCCAGCTTCTGGAGTGTGGCTGGAGCAGGGCTGGAGATGTCAGGGGCCAGTGTCTTTTTGAGGGTCAGTTTAAGCGGGTTGACTGGATCTGGATCACTTCACCAGGTTGAGGGTTCCTCTGAGTTGGCCTTCTTAACTCTGGCCAACCCATGGGTTGGCCAACCCATGGGTTGATACCCGAAACTGAATCCTCTATTTGGTTGTATGTCTGTAAACCTCCAAGTCTTCTAAAGGGGCGGGTTTCTGGGAACTGTCAGATCAGGTTTAGGGAAGATATGGTTTGCATATTTAGAGATCCATCCTGTTTTCCAGTTGTTTAAATAATCATATGCCCATGGGGTCTTATTATTATCCCCACAGAATAACAAGCACAGAAGATTGTCTATATGTGAAATACTGTGACAATTTTTCTGAAGTTTACCTCAAGTTGTCTAGTTTAGGCAAACAACAAACATTTAAAGGCAAACAGAACTAGAATTTAACATCCATAACTGTGCGTTGTTGAAACATAGTTTTCCCTCCAAACGCCCCCCCGCCCCCTTCCAAAGATAGCCAAATTGAGACCAATGCATTTGTAGAACAAGTCCAGTCTTAACAAATCTGGCCTAATTGTTTACATAAGCTCAGCAGGAATAGCGACTGATCATGAGGATCTTTTAAAGTTTGCTTTGTTGGAACCTTTTATAAGGAATCTCCGGGTTGAACTTTTAGTAGCCTCTCCAGGCCAGAAGCCAAGCCAAATACTTGCTATCAGACAGGCCTGCAATACCTGTAGAATTGAGCGAATTCCTCTTCATGAGGTCCCCAAGATATCCTGAGGTTCCTGCCCCTGCCAGGAAGTGACCTTCTTTACTCACCTGGTGAGCCTGCTGGGAACTCTGTAAGCAAAGTATCAGGCCAACATTTCCAAGGGGCTTTATGGCTCCATGTTTCACAAAGCCAACCTGGAGCCTGCTTCAGATTCTCTCTCTCTCTCTCTGCCCTTCCACTACTCATTCTCTCTCTCTCTCTCTCTCTCTCTCAAAAATAAATAAACATTTTAAAAACTTTACAAAAAATCTTCTAAATGGTTACTATTATGTTTTGTAAATTGAACCACAATTAAAGTCATGACTGAAGTACTAAAACATATCATGACATGAAAGAAGATGGAAAACATACTAAATTACAGAAGCCACACAGAAAAGCCTGCCCAGGTTGAAGCCCTCTGTGATCTTTAAATCCATCATGGATGTGAAGTGAGTGAAAGTCTCAAGAACAGTAAAGTGGGTCACAACAGGAAGAGTCATTGTCACAGAGTTCGGGCAGGTGATGACAGTTGAAGTTGCCTCTGGATTAGATTACAATGAAGAAACCATAATAATTTCCCTGTGTGGGAGTTCTATGACAGTTCCTGGGGAAGGTGTCATGTTTTGAGTAAAAAACAAAGAAGTATGTCATAAGAAGTAGCAACTGTGTAAAAAGACAGCTGGTGAAGCTGAGTGTAGAGATAAAGAGTATTTCTACTGCTATGACAGACTTTCTATATGTTGGAAATTCATGGAAACTACACTACTTCTCAAAACAACTGGTATATTAATCTGGTATATTAGTAACATACCAGAAAAGTGTAGAACACATCAAATTTCATGATGGAGGCCAAACCCTACCTGGACACAGTTCACAAGATGCAACATATTACTAAAGGACACCGTGGTAGAATTATATTAGTGGCCACTATGCTGTGGATGTTGTGAATGACCTAGGATATGGTAGAAACATGCCATTTTGAGTTCCCATCTTCCACCACATCACTCCACCAAAAAAAAAAAAAAAAAAGTTAAAACAAATAAACAAACTCAGTGAAATTGTAGTATACAAAATCAAGATACAAAAATCATTACATTGGACAAACTCATAATGAACCATCAAAAGAAGTTAAGAAAACAGTTAGGAAAAAACTTTACCACAGACATGAAAAACGTATACCATGAAAATGGTAAGACATAGATGAAGAAATGGAAAGATATTATGTGTTCCTGGATTAGAAAAATGAATATTATAGAATTGTCATTTTATCCAAAGTGATGTACAGATGCAATGTAATCCCTCCTGATCAACATTCTAGTACCATTTTGCACAGAACTAGAAAAATCCTAAAACGTGTATGAAACCACAGAGGACCATAAATAGCCAAAGTATCTGTATAAAGAAGAACCAACCGGGAGGCATCACATTCCCTGATCTGAAGCCATATTACAAAGCTACAGTAACCAACAGTATGTTATGGGCTAAGAGACAACCAATGGAACAGAATGCAGAGCCCAGAAGCAAATCCACACATATGCGGTCAATTAATTCCCCCCAAAAGAACCAATAATACACAATGGTGAAAAGACAGTCTCTTCAATGAAGGGTGCTGGGAAAACTGGACAGCCCCAAGCATAACACCAGACCCCTATCTTTCACACCACACAACAACTAACTAAAAACCCACAACAGTTAAGAGGAAGGAAGAGCACCAGTATGGAGGGCAGGGTTGTCCTGAAGTCAATGAGTCCTGATGTCCTGATGGTGGTATTCATTCCAGTGAGGACATTGGCGGGACCTGCAGTGGTTCTGATTGCCTCTTGAGCTCCCCTGATTAAGTATCAGCAAAGACAACACTGGACTCAGCTGTCTCCTGGTGATGTTTCCAACTCTGAAACAATGATTTTACAAAGGAACAAGAGAATGTGCTTCAGAACTTTCCTCAATGAGGGAAGGAAGAGGGAAATTGAAAGGGATGAACCCTAAGAAGCTTTTCCTGCAAGGGCCCCTGTGGGGAGAGGCAAGGACCAGAGAGCGGGGAAGTGGTGGACAACATACCAAGTGCCTCCCTCGCACATGGGAAAGGCCCTGTTCTGAGGGCATGAGGACCAAGCACCCACTTCCGTGCCAGGGGGCTCCTCTCTCAGTCCTGACTGAGGATGTTATCCTGGAAACGGGTGTTCCAAGTTTGCACATGCATCTCATGGTTTAGGGACAGAATCCTGATTGGGAACCCCTTGCCAAAGTATGTGATCCAGGTGACACCTTGGTCATCAGACATATCAGAGGTTACCTACGACGGGCCCCTCCCATGAAGGCTTCTGAGAGGTGGGTCAGAGAGGGATAAAATGGGCTGGGAGGGAAGGTGCACGCCTTACCCATGAACACCATCTCTGGGCCCCTCCAAGTATCAGAGTCTTGGGGGATTCCAGCCATTGAATCCGATCCCTTCCCCTACTCACTCTGACCCACCCCCCACCCCAACAACTGTCTCCTCACCCTTCACATTGGGATCAGACAAGTTCCTTAACACATCAGGCATTCAAGGAATTCTTGTTGACCACCAATGGGCACAGCTTCTGCCCAGGCACTGGTCCTCCAGATACATCATGCCAAGCAGGCATCAAGGGAGATACCAGAGCGGCTTGGGTAGGCGGGAGCAGTGTACTGGGCTGGACTAGTTCTAATATTCTATTTTTAACACCTCCTAAGTGCCTACCTTGGCACAGGCCCCAGCCAGTCACTGGGGTTACAGAGACAGAAAAGCCCCACTCTGTGCAGGAAGGGCATTGCAGGGGGCCCACTGAACCCAGGCCCACCACTGACCACACAGCCCTGAGCATTGCCATGACCTCTGAACACACCTACAGCCTGCCCATCCCCAGAGCACCCAGGCCTGGGGTCTTAGCCATGCGGCATCTTTCCTCAAAAACACGGGCCTAGAATGCCCCCACCACCCACTACAGCCCTCAAGTTTCCGGAAAGCCCACATATTCTGTTGGATATCTGCGGGCCAGAGGGGGATAAGCCAAGAAATTGACACCCCTGTGGAGTCAATGCTGAGGAGACTGTCTTACTCAACCCCATGAGTCCTTCCCTCTGGACCCTTGGACCCCTGGACCTCAGGGCTGGTGAGCAGGGCTGGGCTGAGAGGCTCTCTTTGCATTGTTGCCGATCTTTCCTTCCTCAGATGTGGTTTGGAACCCTGGAAATAAATGCTGAGATTGACTTTTTCAAGCGTTTTCCTGAAACAGTGGTTGAGGCCAAAGATGCCTTGATGCTGCCATGGATGGGCCCACAGTGGGGAGCAGTCAGAGCTGGGGACAACTTGCTGCCCTCCACATCCCTGAGCAGATGTCCCTCACTGACCTGGAATGGAATTTCTCAGTATCTGCTGGTGCCAGGAGGAGGTGGGATCAGGGTGTCCAGGGATTGTTCCAAAACCATGGACATCTCTCTACACCAGCCCCGTGTAACTTGTGGCTCTGCTCTGCACCCTGGATCCCCTTAGAAATTACATCTGGGATCAGATTCTGTTAGTTCCCGGTTCCAGACTCCATGCCAGCAGTCCATCTGCTTGTGCTGAGGCTGAGTACAATGTCATGGACAGGAGGCCAACCCTGGGGCTGATCCCCGCTTGGCAGCAGCAGGAGACCTGACACAAGCCATGGGAGGGGAGCTTATAGGAAGGGTCTCAACTACAAGACAAATCTTTGAGTTGCTGCTTCATGAATCAGGGCTCGTTTTCTGGAAAAGCCTTCTCGGTCAACTCAGATTTTCAGAAGTATCTCATTGGATTTGATGTCAACTAACATATTATGAAAGGACCTTATTCGATCCTATTAACTTCGATGCAGCTGAATTAACAAACATGGGCCCTATTTACAAAATTCACCAGGTTGCCAATGAATAGACATCTTGAAGTCAGAAAGTACTGCATCAAGAATCCAGGTCCCCAGTGTCGCTCCCTAGAAAACTGTGATGTTTGCAAACTTGTGAAGACATAGGATGTACTTAGCAAGGACCACCGATACCCTTGATCCTCTGAAGGTGAGAAGGACACAAGCTTGAGTTATGGCTGGTGAGCACACGGTAGAGATGCCTGGGCAATCCCAGGTCCCACTGGGGCTTTGGCACACATGTCTGGAAGGCCAAGCCATGGCTCATTGAACAGTAAAGCAATGAGGTTCCCCAGGAAGCAGCCCTGACACCCCCTTACCCATCTACTGGCTTTTTTATTTCTTGGATCTGCTGCTCACAGTTTTCCCATCTCTTGCTCGTGTCACTGCGGCCAGCATGCCTCTCCTCAAGAGCAACCACCTCCTACCTTCCATGGTCTAGGTTCCAGCCATCCTGCAGCTTCACTTTTTAGAACACACCAGAGAAGAGAGCAAGCAGTCAGGAGGCGGTGCCTGAGGACTGCATCTGCATGCAAAGTCATGCCATCACGGTGACTGTCTGGACGTCGTGTGGCTACTTAGGGCCTCAGGATGTCTGGGTTATCCACAAACATGTCACATGGTCACATGAACATATGTGACCAACTGGCTGTGCCAAACTCTTGTTACCCAAAATGTTTGATCTTACAGAGGCTACAGCCCTACACGCCAGGTGACATTTAATCTCCTGAGGTTGATGACCCTGAGGAACAGTTGTTTCTGGGCCAGCCCAGACCTTGTGTCCCACTCACAGAAGGAGAACACAGGGTTTGTTTTCTGGGGCCTGTTGCCTCCATAATTGCACGGTCCTTCGAAGGCAGGCAGGAAGTCTCCTTCCACCTCTGGAGCACCAGGAGGAGCTGCAGCTGGAGGAGGTGGTGAAGACACCGCTTTGTCTCCTCCAGGTGCATTGCCGGACAAGCTACCCCAGAGGTCGTGGACCACAAAGGCTCATCGACCAAACTAGTATGCTGGAATCACAAGGCTCTTTAAGTAAATTTGAATGGCACAGTGAGAAGCAGGGGGGGATGAGACAGAGGAGCACATTAACTGAATCCAGGGGTGCAAACATTAACATGCCCAGTCTCACTCTGTCACATTAGCCTTTCCTGCTTATGGGGACCAGAGCTCAAGTCTGAGCAGAAGTCCCACAACCGGAAGGGCCCGGGGCAAATGGCACACACTGGCTCCATCACTCAGGCATGGGGACAAGGGTTCCTGGTCACAGCATACCTGCACAGCCCTGAGTGCTCAGATGAACACCTGGCCTACATTGTACCCGAAATATATGCCAATGCAGCAGCTTGACCCCCAACAGAGAGGCTACGAGGAAGGTTGTGGCTTTGAAGACATGACTGCAGGGAACAGAGGACAAGTTCATCTGGGACTTCCGAAGGCAGTGTCTGTGGAAGGTGGAGACCCCTTCATGAGACAGCTGGGAGTGAGGCTGGAGATGCCATACCTCTATGGTCTGAATGGTCATGTGCCCCCCAAGCTGGTGTTAGAATCCCAGCACCCAAGATGATGGTGTTAGGAGAAGGGACTGTGGGAGGTGCTTAGTTGAGGAGGATGGATCCTCCATGGATGGGAGTGGGGCCCTTACAAGAGACCCCACAAAGCTCGCTCACCTCTCCACCAAGTGAGGACACGGCAAAGAGGTGCTGTCTGGGAGCCAGGAAACATGCTCTCACAGACACCTGATCTGTGGGCATCTTGAACTTGGGCTCACTACTCACTGAGGGTAGAGGAGGTGCAGAAATAAATGCCCCCTGTCCCCATGAGGAGAAGACTGAGGGGTTCATGCAGCCCCTTGGGCAAAGCTCTGCACTGCCTGGACTCGGGGTCAGGCCCCAGCCTAAGCCAGACCCTGCTCTCTACTGTCCTGGGGTGTGTCACCCAGAGCCAGGATGCCCCCTACACCAATATCCCACAGAACATGCAGATGGTGAGGCGGGGGTGTGGGGGGTGTCTCCAGGGCCCAGGCCAAATGGCATGGTGGTGCGGCTCCCCTCCCCAACCTGGTCTGGGCAAAATCCTCAAACTTCCTGGATGTGGGCAGCACGCAGGGCTCAATCATCACAGGCAGCACGGCATGCGTGGAAGGGGAGGTGCCACTGCCTGAGGACTCTGAGCTTCGCAAGGTGCTCCCACAATGCAGTCCTGAGAGATTCTCCAGGAGCCCGGATGCCCTTGAGAAGCAGCGAAACAAGAGACGGTGTGTGTGCCCTGTGCAGAAGTGGAAGGGGGTCTTTCTTGTGATGTTTCTTCCCAGTGGGCACAATGCTGCGTGAATGCTCGGTCTCCCACTGTGAAGGCACAGGGAGGAGACTGAGGCTTTCAGAACTAGCTTCCTTCTCTCATGCTGCAAGCCCCCGTCCCATGCTCTGCAAGAGCACTGCCCAGCGAGCCTGTGAGCCCTGCCCCCTGCGCCACAGCAGACGGGAGGGAGGCCTGGAGGCTTCTCTAGTCAGGGCCCCCCCGGTCCCTTCTGGACACAGTGCCACACTGCCCCGTCTCTGTTCCTGTGCGTCTGCACGAGGCTCCTGGCGGTCTCCTCTGGGGGCCTCTAGCTTCACTGTGCACACGGCGTCCAGCGCAGGCACACAGCTAGGTGGGGCTCCAGAGAAACAGCACTCTGCTTCAGGGAGGACAGATAATTATCTCACGTTGGCAGAACAGTCAATTTTCTGGGTCTGAAGTTTACAGACAAAATCCCTGTCTTTGAGAAGGCGGATTAGCAACAGAATACCTTCCACACGGCTATCTGTGTAAATGATTTGTCCTAAAATCAATCTCTCTGTGTGCCAAACAGCATTCTAGGTGCAACTGTGAGGTGCTTCTGGGTGAGGTTCACACCTGAATCTGCCCTCCCTAGTGAGGGTGGGCCTCGTCCAGTGCACTGAGGCCTGAATACAGCAGAAAGGGGAGTAAACCTCTCTCCGCCTGGCTGCTGAGCAGGACCCGGGTTTCTCTGCCCCTGGACCAGAATGTGCACCTGCTCTGCTTGTGCTCCTGGGCTTCCTGGCTCAGGCTCTGACCACCCTCCCCACCACCAGCTCCCGGGTCTGCAGCAGCTGCAGGTCAGGGGGCTCCCAGCCTCCATAAATGTGTGAGCCAATTCCTTATAGTACACACACAGGTATACACACACAGATACACCACGCACGCACACACACACATACACACATGCACACCACACACATCACCAGCTCCCGGGTCTGCAGTGGGCTGGCTGCAGGTCAGGGGGCTCCCAGCCTCCATAACTGTATGAGCCAATTCCTTTTAATAAATGTTATACGTTATGCTTCCCCGGAAAACCCACACTAAGACACTCATGTTCATTATAAAAGACAAGAACAGGGGCGCCTGGGTGGCGCAGTCGGTTAAGCGTCCGACTTCGGCCAGGTCACGATCTCGTGGTCCGTGAGTTCGAGCCCTGCGTCGGGCTCTGGGCTGATGGCTCGGAGCCTGGAGCCTGTTTCCGATTCTGTGTCTCCCTCTCTCTGCCCCTCCCCCGTTCATGCTCTGTCTCTCTCTGTCCCAAAAATAAATAAAAAACGTTGAAAATAAAATAAAATAAAATAAAAGACAAAAACAAAATTACATTTGCATTACTTTCCCAATTATCACGATTTTATGGACATACACACACATGGCACAGTTTGGGAAGAAACACAGCAAAATAGCCTGGTGGTTACAACTGAGTAGTGGGACTCTGAAGAAATATTGCTTCTTTATCCTTTATTCAAATATCTATGTGTGGTATGAGCATAATTTACTTTCTTATAATAATAAACATCCGTTTTTTCTAAACTCATACTATCCACTGTTAAAGGCATTTATTTACAACCATCACAAACATGGAAACCGCTCAGTGTCCATCCACTAGTAAATGAATAAACAAGAGGTAGGACCGTGCATACGAGAGACCACGTGGACACGAGCAAATTGCTGGTGCACATCCCCCACGTCACAGTGAGGTTCAGATGTCCTGTAGAGAGAGACTGTCCCGTCTCATGACCCCAAGGTCAGGGAACAGGGAAAGCAGGTGGACAGGGAGGGAAGGCAGATGCATACGTGTCTGGCAAATGGCAGGCAGGGGGTGGGGTTTACTCTGAATGGACGTGAGGGGACTCTGGGGGTGAAGGAAATGTCCTGGATCGTGGAGATGGTCTCACAGGTGTGTACATTTGCCAAAACTTACACAAAAGACACAAGAACAGTAACCGTCTGCCTCATGTCAACATCAGGCAGGATTACATGTCAGCAGGGCATCTCATGCTAATGCCTATTCACTCACTGGTTTGGCAGGTTTGGGGTCTTTTCTACTAAATACCCTCATCTAATTTTATTCCTTCCAAAAATGACGGTCTGTAACATGTACCAATGTTGATGTGTTGTTAAACAACGTGAGGGTTAGGGCAACAACCCCCCATGAAGTAAAAAATCCATGAATAACTCTGACTTTCCCAAACCTAACC
The DNA here is from genome assembly GCF_014898765.1 of Herpailurus yagouaroundi. Taxonomy (NCBI): domain Eukaryota; kingdom Metazoa; phylum Chordata; class Mammalia; order Carnivora; family Felidae; genus Herpailurus; species Herpailurus yagouaroundi. The sequence continues at coordinate 38,272,321 of NW_024412421.1, read as the reverse complement.
ACTAACCACTTCTGCTGAGCAGAAGCCTTACTGATACAGTGCATTAGTACATATTGTGCATGTTGTTTGTATCATATGCTGAAATCTTACGAAAAAGTAACCCAGAGAAAAGAAAATGTCGTTGAAGAAATCACAGGAAGAGACAGTATATTTACGGGACTGTAAATGTACGGTATGATTTTTCAAAAATTCACACACAGAAAATTTTTAAATCCACATATAAGTGGACCACCCATCCATTTTACCTCCAAAGTCTCTCCAGATTAAGAATTACTATTTTATGGGTGCCTGGGTGGCTCAGTTGGTTAAGCGCTGACTCTTGATCTTGACTCAGGTGGCGATCCCGGGGTCATGGGATTGAGCCCTGAATCGGGCTATGCACTGAGCATAGAGCATGCTTGGGATTCTTTCCCTCCCTCTGCCCCTCTCCCCTACTTATGCCCTCTCTCAAAATAAGTAAATAAACATTAACAAGAAACAATTATCATTTTAAAGGGTGTCTCCAGACTTTACCACTTAACACAATACTTACATAAAATCGCTCCCAAACATGTTTGTTTTATTGTTAGTGAAGGAGATGGGACTTTTAGTTGCAAGTGACAGCAGTCCAGCTCACACTCTTGGATCACTTACATCTAAAGGTGCTGCTCATCCAGGAGCTGAGACACCATTGTTGGGCTTCCTCCTCTCCTCTGTCTGATTGTCTCTGGTTCTGCTGGAGTGTTGGTTTCCCTCTCCCGCCACAATCCACAGTAATGACAAAGACTCTCTCACCATACTGAGAGTCTAATGGGAGGACTACAGTTGGGTCTCATGCGCAACCCATGAAACTATAACCCCAAACAGGATGGGGACCCATGACCAGTTAGACCGGGGCCACCTGCCTACGCCCAGGCAGGGTGGGCCCATCATCTCACAGAACCTCGGGGCTGGGTGGGAACGGCACCCTGGCGAAAGGATGGGGCTGAACAGACAGAATCGGCACAGGTGTCGCTGTGTCAGAGCCACAGGTGAACGTGCAATCACAGTGCATCCTTTGGGGGCATGGCTTGCTGCCGTAATAAAGAGACCTGAAATGCAGTGGCTTAACGAAGGTGGACACCTATTTACTTCTAACATAACATTGCCAGAGGTGGACAGGCCGACCCTGGGCAGCATGGCATCTGCAGGGGGGAAGGGCATGCTCACAGATTCAGTGGGACTGGAAGTGGCACACATCAGCTCTGTCACATATCATTGACCAGAACTTAGTCACGGGGCGCTTGCAGCTGCAAGGGAAGCTGGGACGTGCAGTCGCCAGCTGAGTGACCACAGGCCCAGCTATAAGTGTACTACATTAAGGAAGGGGAAATAGATAGGAGTGCCAAGTTAGGAACTCCCCCCAACACTCTAGTGTAATTGGCGCTGTAATAAACGTACGTGGAAAACTACTCACCCACCAGAATTCTAGAGTTGACAATACCGCGTGCTGGGGAGGATGTGGAGCAGCTGGTGGGGGCATGAAACGGTACAGCTGCTTTGGAAATCAGTTCAGCAGCACCACTCAAGGCAGACAGGCACACGCTCTCTAACCTGCCAGTCCCTCTTCTGGGTGCAGACCCCTCAAAATCAGGGCACATGTTCAACCAAAGGCATGTACAGGAATGCTCCTAGCAGCCTTATTATAACGTCAAATTAAGAACCATCCAAGTGGACAAAGGTAGAAAGGCAAAGGAATCCCGGTGCATTCGTGGTAGAACACCACTCAGCAGCAGAAAAGGAAGGGTCCACGCCAGGAAACAGATGAATCTCTGAGACAGGGTTCTGAGTGTCAGGAGTCCCACAAAAAAGCACGCAGTCTGTATGTTCTGTTTATCAAGTCTGGTTAGAGACCCTACCCTGCTTGGAGCATTACTGGTGGGCAGAGGTGGCTGGCAGCCGGTGCTGTGCCCCCTGACACCCCAGGGCTCGGGTTTCCCCACTACCAACATGCAGGCAGGGTGGCCTCCTTGTCCAGACAGGTGATTGTCCAAACAGGGGCAGGTGACTTTGGCAAGGGGTGGGGGACCCCTATTTTCATGTGTCCTGGCTAATAGGGCAGGTTAGCCCTTCCCTCCAGGGGAAGCTGCCAGATGCTTGACGGGTAGCTCCACCACTTACACTCATATCTGCACTAGGCTTCTGCTGCTGGGTCCTGGCCAGTGTGCCGGGCCTGAAGCCCGAGGAGATGCTCCTGGCATTTCCCAAATGTATATGGTGACAGAAGATTTCACAATTCTGGTGGGAGAAACATACCAGCCTGGGAGACCCTGTTGACAGGTGCAGCTGAGTCTCAGACACATCGGCACAGTGTTCTGATCCAGATTAGCCGGAAGTCCCAAGTGCGGGCTGATCCCCATTTGGGGGAGCTCCCGGAGAAGCTGTCCTTGCAGCTGGCCCTGCCTGCATCCACCTGGCCTCATCTTATCTGCTGCAGAGGGTCTACAAGACCACTGATGCCTCAGCAGGATTTTGTTGGGTGGAGACTGGGCACGAACTCCTTGAATCGCTTTTGTTTCCAAGACAAAGTGTGGGACGCATGATTCAAATAATGGACTACCGTTGGCTTTGTTGCTCACATTTTCATGTTCTTCCTCTCTAATCCAAAAAGAATCGAGATTTAACCTTATTTAGGAGCTCTGAACATAACATTCCTTGTCTGAAATAAGAAGCCACATCTGGGACCCTCCCCACCCAACTCGACACTCATGGAAGACACCGCCCTCTTCCTACTCAGTGTCTCCTCACTTCGTTACCTGACAAAAGAACACAATTCTGCATTTAGGTAGCAGGCAGAGAGCCCATGAGCTCCGAGGAGAGAAGGGTCCCACAGCCCTTGGTCTAAACTACTTACAGCAATAATGACCATTTCCTATGTCATCGATTATTCAAGGGGGTTAATGGGACCCTGCAATGCAAAATATGATAATAATAATAATAATAATAATAATAATAATAAGCTGGAGACCATATAGGCTTTTCCCCACGCCCTTCCTTCCAGCACAGGAAGTTGGTGTCCTATCTGTATCTCTGGTGGATATTTCATAAATAGGAGTCGTCCACAAGAGGTTTCAGGGTCTTCATGTTGGGAATGGAATTGGAAGGTCAGGACATGACTGGCTAGGGAGCATCGTTCAGCTACTATCCCAGGTCTGAATACGTCTTCGGTGACACCACTAAGTGCACTTACAGTAAGAGACCCTCTGGCATAGACTTTCTCATAAACTTTACAGGAACCCTAACCCTCAAACCTAAACATTAACCCTAACCATACACATAGCCCTAACACTAACACTAATCCTAACTTTACGGCTTTACACCTAGCCATAACCCTAAACCCAAACCCTTCTGAAATCCCAAACCCTAACTTTAACCCTAACTGTAACTCTATGTCTAACCCTAACACTAACCCCAACCCCGACCCCAACCCCGAACCTGACCCTGACCTGACCTTAACCCTAACCCCTAACCCTAATCCTAAACCAAACCCTAAACCTAACTAGAGATGATAAAAGGATCAGGGTTGGGTAGTTGAAGTATTTGATGATATTCGAGTGATTTTTACCTGCCAAAATGCATTTGTCAAAACCCAAACATTTTTTTTTAATTTTTTTTTCAACATTTATTTATTTTTGGGACAGAGAGAGACAGAGCATGAACGGGGGAGGGGCAGAGAGAGAGGGAGACACAGAATCGGAAACAGGCTCCAGGCTCTGAGCCATCAGCCCAGAGCGTGACGCAGGGCTCGAACTCACGGACCGCGAGATCGTGACCTGGCTGAAGTCGGACGCTTAACCGACTGCGCCACCCAGGCGCCCCAAAACCGAAACATTTTTACATCACAAAGGGTAAACCATAATCCACTAAACTTAAGTTATTTAGAATGTAGTATTGTCACAGGATGTTAGGGCCCAAGGGCAGGCTGCCCCAAATGTGCCACTTTGGCACATAGATCATTTCAATAAAAGTTACCTAAGAGATAGCCAACGTAAGAGGAACACTCAGACCCCATCTGTCCTGGAAGCATGACATCAATCTCCATGTGAAGATCTCCCTGTACCAGGTGGTAAAGAGATTCCCACATCACCAGAGATGGGAAACTTAGAGCCCAGAAAGCTGTATAAACAACCCTTGTTACTTTTTACTAAGTTACTACCACAGCCCAATTTCTGTTTAGAGTTCCTTACTCTCTCTCAAGGTTAAGTTTTCTTTGTCCTGTGAATTCATCACAGGTTTACTTTCTCTTTGTCCACAAGTATAAAAACTGCCTGCCTTTGTTATTTCTTTGGGTCTCAATTTCATTATGGGACCCCCATGTGCACCTTGATTTTTTTCCCCTTTCAATCTGTCTCATGTCAATATAATTCTTAGTCCAGCTGGAAGGATCTTGCAGGAGGAAAATTTCTTCCTCCCCTTCAATGGAGTACAGAATGTGACAATTAATCTAACTGTATTAGGAACGTATGAAAAAAAAAAAACTGTAGTTTTGCTCATGGTTACGTAGCAAAACGTGCTGACCTAAGTAACTTTGGAAGTGAATGGAATCTGTGAACAAAAGGGAAAATGTACTGTACATAAGCAGCGGACTCTATTTCATAAAGTTCTTTCCCTCGGGGTGGCAGTTAACAGTTCTGAAAACACCACATGTGCGATCTGGAATGGAGCGATGAATTACATAAATGGCAGATGATGGGAGCCAGGTTTCTCACTACTGGAGTGGGAAGTTACAGACCAGCAAAGGGAGAAGATCACAATGTGCATGTGATGAGATATGGTTAGAGACATCACCAGACATCACCAGGTTAGAGACATCAGTGAAAACTGATCTTTAGCTTAATATAGATACAGACAGTTCCACATAAAAACGTTTATAATTAGGTATATATACATAGGTTGGAATATATGCATATATTTCCTTGCATTGTCCACTGAGCACATTTAGGTCCCATATTTAAGTTTTTTAATACATTCTCTAATGAAAGGAACCAGGGCTCCTTGAAGAAATTGCTGACACCAGGACTAAGACATTAAATATAGGAGCCAGTATCAGAAAGTAAGAAAGTACCGGGGCGCCTGGGTGGCGCAGTCGGTTAAGCGTCCGACTTCAGCCAGGTCACGATCTTACGGTCCGTGAGTTCGAGCCCCGCGTCGGGCTCTGGGCTGATGGCTCGGAGCCTGGAGCCTGTTTCCGATTCTGTGTCTCCCTCTCTCTCTGCCCCTCCCCCATTCATGCTCTGTCTCTCTCTGTCCCAAAAATAAATAAACGTTGAAAAAAAAAATTAAAAAAAAAAAAAAAAGAAAGTAAGAAAGTACCGAGAAAAACCCCACATGAAATCTGTCGAAGGAAAACAGAAGCCAATGGAAAGTACTCTCAATGGCCGAGGAGAAATGAACCAGCCACCAAACACTGTAGTGCTGGAGTATAACCAACAGCCTAAAATGACTACCCAGCTGTCCTCACTGTAAAAAATAAATAGATGATAGATAGATAGTTAAAAATGAAACTGCAGTCCCAAAAGTGGAGTCACTTCAGGGTTGAGAGGGTTCAGAGACCCAGCAAAGCAAGACTTACTACCTAACCTAACTGCAGTTTCACACACACACGCCCCAGATAACCTTTAACCAGTCAACCTGGAAAATGTACTGAATGGCCCCTTCTGGTCCCCTTGGAAGGGTGACCTTGCCTAAAACAACGCATCTTCTGCTAGTAATTTCCTTTTTTTCAATTCCCTCTCTGCCTTTAAAAACCTTTCCTTCCTTACAGCTCGAAGAGCTCCTTTCTGTTTACTAGATGGGATGCTGCCTGCTTCATTAATTGTTCCAATGGGATCTTTTAAATTACTTGGTTACATTTTTAACAGATTACATAGTTTTTTTTTTTTTTAATGGGTTGAATAAGAGACTCTTAAAAACTGAGAATAAACTGAGGGTTGATGGGGGGTGGGAGGGAGGGGAGGGTGGGTGATGGGTATTGAGGAGGGCACCTGTTGGGATGAACAGTGGGTGTTGTATGGAAACCAATTTGACAATACATTTCATATTTTAAAAAAAAAATGGGTTGAATAGACCTCTCCTATCAAATTCCACATAATAGATGTACACACTCAGCCATCCATCAAGGAGGTGGAGCTAACTCCCCTCTCCTACACTGTGGGCTCCGCATAGTGTATTCCTGCTCAAGAAGACACATCATATGCACATGGGAAAGAGTAATTCACAGTGGGGAAGCATGACAAGCACTGCCTCAGCCAGGCGACCAAAGTGAACACAGAAAGTGATAAGTAGCCTCCAGAGCATGTTCCTTTAATATGCAGTGATGACAGAGCACTTTACCTCTGTGATCTGCTTCCTCAAAACCCATAACCCCAATCTAATCATGAGGCAAACACCCAGTAAATCCCACTGAGGTTTACCTGACCAGTCCTCCTCAACACTGCCAAGGTCATTGAAGCAAGACAAGTCTGAGGGACTGTCGCAGCCATGTGAGCCATAAAGAGCCTCAAGGGATGCGGTGGATACATGTCATGTGGTGCCCAGCAGGCAACACTGGAGCAGGAAAAAGTAGAACAGAGGGAACCTGAATAAAGTATGAGTTTTAGTAAATAATAACCTATCAAAGCACCTGGGTGGCTCAGTTGGTTAAGCATCTGACTCTTGGTCATGATCTCATGGTTAGTGGGTTTGAGCCCCGTTGTCGGGCTATGCACTGGCAGCTGAGAGCCTCCTTGGGACTCTCTCCCTCTCCCCTCCCCCATGATCTCTCTCTCTCTTTCTCTCAAAAATAAACCTTATACACCTCACGCCAGTCAGAGTGGCCAAAATGAACAAATCAGGAGACTATAGATGCTGGAGAGGATGTGGAGAAA
>NW_024412421.1:38257196-38265037 GCF_014898765.1 Herpailurus yagouaroundi | reverse complement strand
CTTATGTGGATCCTGAGAAACTTAACAGGAACCCATGGGGGAGGGGAAGGAAAAAAAAAAAAAAGAGGTTAGAGTGGGAGAGAGCCAAAGCATAAGAGACTGTTGAGAACTGAGAGCAAACTGAGGGTTGATGGGGGGTGGGAGGGAGGAGAGGGTGGGTGATGGGTATTGAGGAGGGCACCTTTTGGGATGAGCACTGGGTGTTGTATGGAAACCAATTTGACAATAAATTTCATATATAAATAAAAAAATAAAATAAAATAAAATAAAATAAAAAAATTAAAAAAAATAAACCTTATAACATATTAATATTTGTTCATTAATTGTGACAATTCTGTAGAAAAATAGAAAAAGTCAAAACTAAAGATCAAATAAGAGAAACCTACTGCATCAGACTGGAAAGCTAGAGATGAGTGGCTTCCTAGTAAAAACACACATTAACAAAATGTACCCTAAAATAAGGAAAATACAAACAGACCGATTGCTCATCCAGAGCCTCCTCCTCCTGATGGTTCTCCTCTCATTGTTCTGGGGGCTTTCCTTTCCCAGGACAGAGAACGAACTGGGGTAAAGAGCTGTTCTGGAGCTACCCTGAGACCTGACCCCACCCACTGTCTTTGTCTCCCCCAACCATGGCCCGCCCAGTGAGGATACCATGCACAGGGAGTCTCCGGAATTATTGGTTCTGATGAGTCAGCCAGCACTTTTTAGATGGCACGGGACTGGACACACTTACTAAAGTAAAACAAGTTAATATTTTTCAATGGTAGAAATAAATGAATACTTGCAAGAAGCAAGTTAAGAGTGGGTTTGAACCTGACTGGTCCAGGGGCTCCTACTCTCCCAGTATGACCTGGACCCTCTCCAATACTCCATCCTGCTAAGTGCCTTTGGGGCAGCCCCACTCACAGGCACAGTCTCTCTCACTGTATCTGGGGCCTCCAGCAACTCCAGGCTGACACCCACTCACTGTCCATTCTCCTGGGAAAAGTTTCTCTTTCTCTTGGGTTCCATGAAAAGTCATGGCTTTAAGTGCCTTTGGCCTGGCTTGGGTCACATTCTCATCCTTGGAGCCATCAGAGGGTAGAGCATGGGGTTGGCTGGATTGGTTATATGCCCGTCTTTGAGGTACGTGGGATGGGGGATCTGCCCTCTGGAGCGGTTTGGATGGGAAGTGAGTGAAATGCAGTTCCCAAAGGAAAGCGGAGGTGCTGAACCTGGGCATGAGAACGGATGAAGCGTTCACAAAACAGCAGATTCCGCATCACTGGTGGCCGAATGTGCAGCTGTGGAACCCGCCGTGCCCAGGGAAGGAAGGGGTTCACTCAGGGCTGGGGCTGCAGCTGCCCATCCAGGGCTCTTGCTGCAAAAGCAACTTTGCTGTTGGTGGGAAACCCAAGGCTCCTGTATTGGGCATTGGATCCTTGTGCTCAGAGACTGGAGGGCACACAGACCTCACTCATGTCCCTGGGAGGAGGGAGACCAGGAGTCACACCTTCCTCCCGGCCACATTAGTTACCCAACCCCAAAGAACAAACTAGCTCATTTTCCAGTCTCTTCTCTCTCCCTTACAAAGAGCAGAGACCAAATGTGAAGATGGTAAGGAAATTATTGCTCAGTGAAACAATGAGAGGCTCAAGAATTATTCCACAACATGGAATCCACACTTTGCAGGCTTTCTGGAGGCCACAGTCCCTGGGTCGTGCATGTGGCTCTCTGAGACCATGCAGCGTCAGTGAGAGACACAGTTGGTCCTATATCCTTGGCTCCTAGTGAGTATGCATGTCAAAGGTTTACATTACAACTGGGAGGCCAAAGGACTGCAGGGCCAGTCTGCTGTGTGGCTGTAGTGGCCAAGGCCACATTCACATTTGGAGGGTTATCATCTTTCTTGGGAGACTAGAAGTGAGGGGGGAGGCACTTGTCTCAACCACACAAATGCTGGAAATGAAAACATCTAGTGGGACGTCTACACTGCCCATGGACTGTTCAATTGCCAGGAACACAGTCCGGGGTTGTCAACACCCAGGCTGGTCTGAGCTTGAAGACTACAGATGCCTGCCTGGGTGGTCAGAGGCCAAGGGTTGCTCTGTCTGAGACCTGACAGACTACTGCTGATCGCTTGGATAGGACAAAGGACCCAGCCAGTGCTAGGAGGGCCCCACCAGCCTGAAAGAAGGCTGCACGTAGGGGTTGGTAGACCACTGCACCCAGTGCTATATAAATCCACACCTGTCTCCCACGTATCCTCGTGGGTCAGACCTATGCTGGAACCTGGAACTGCCCACACAGATTGGGGCCAGCAGCACCCTTCCCAGGGAAGGAGGGCAGAAGGAACCTGCAGGCGTTCTGAGGCCCACCATGCTCTTGACTGAGTTTGGGCTGGATTTGAAACAGACTGTAACCAGCAGACACTTCATTCTTTTATTAGAGCCCAGGATGGGGGTGGGGAGAGTAGAAAACCCATGGTCCAGCTTGATCTCTGCCTCACGGGTGACCCTGGGCAAGTCCTGTGCATCCTGGAGAGATGATGAGGAACAGGAAGGGGACAAGTTATGTGTAACCCTGACCTTAACCCTTAGCCACTAGACCCAGACCCCAACCTTGACCCCTAAACTCCAAACCCTGACCCTAACCCTCTCTGTTTATCTTTACCTTCATCTCACCTTAGTAAACATGTTGAAGGGGCGCCTGGGTGGCTCAGTCGGTTGAGCAGCCAACTTCGGCTCAGGTCACGATCTCGCGGTCCGTGAGTTCGAGCCCCGCATCGGGCTCTGTGCTGACAGCTCGGAGCCTGGAGCCTGTTTCGGATTCTGTGTCTCCCTCTCTCTGCCCCTCCCCCGCTCGTGCTGTCTCTGTCTCAAAAATAAATAAACGTTAAAAAAAAAAAAAAAGTAAACATGTTGAAGCTTCTACACGCATTACCATGCTGTGACCACCATGCGATACATTTAAAACAGAATTTAAATATACGGTAGTTGTTTCTACGAGTGCTATTCGCGTACAAACTTCAGAGCTGTTATTTTAATAAATTCACCATGTAACGAAAATAAAACCATGCTAAATGCACATTTGAAAATGTTTTTGTGCATGCTGCTTGCATGTAATTTGACAGGAGACATGTTTCATGGAATGAATGCTTGACCACAATGTAGTAGAATTAATACAGTATTTAAAGGCACATATGTAAAAAGCAAAACAAAACAAAACAAACTTCAAAACTGCTGCTTTCTGGGAATGTGACAACATTGTTATCACAACGAATGGATGTGTTACCCAAAATGTAACTAATGTACCCCAGTGCATAAGGCTGTGCAAAATTAAATGTTTCCAACACTACTTTCTTAAAATCAGGTTTACTAGAGATTTTGTACTATTTGTCAGGTGAAGTTCAGAAAAACTGAGTGACTCTTCAAGGACATGCATCTAATATTCTTGAAAATGGTGACAGAGGCTTTCATTTTCTCTTAGGTGTATTTCCATTATGACCAAAGTCTCTCCTTTAGCTACACCATTTCTGGGGAATCTAAAATTTAACAACAGTGCTGGGACCAGGTATCTTTGGAGAAGAACAGTAACCCAGTGACACAGTATAACATTTTGACCTATGAGAATTTACCTGCTAGGCTGAAGCTTTGGGAGACAATTGGACACTTTGACCTCATATTCTGGCTGATCAACATGTTTCATTTACATAAGGAAAGCAAGTATGCCATATATATAGCCCAATACTTTTCATTTATTCTTTTAGTAAGTTATTTACAGTAAATGTTTGTATATTTTTAAGTAAAAAAAAAAATAAAAAAGAAACAACATTCCAAATGACACAAAAGAAAAACAATGCAATGCAGACAGTGCAGAGCCTACTTGGGATGCTCCCTCCCCTCTCTCCCTGCCCCTATCCCTCTTGCACTCTCTCTCTTTCAAAATAAATCAAGAAACTTTAAAGAAAAAATTTAGAAATTAGTCCGTGTTAAAAATTCACTTGAACCATCTCATTAGGTTTCCATTTTTTTATTGAAATATAACACACCCTCATGCATTTTTGAAGTTTTATAATATTCCACTATGGAATAGTTAACTGTAATTTAACAAATTGTCTTCTGCTGAACACTTTTTTTCCTCAATAAAATCTCTTGCTATTGTAAAAAGCGTGGGTAAAAATTTTTTTTAACATACTTCATTTCATAAAAGGGAAGCACAACTATGGTGTAAATCTTGAAAAGTAGAATTTCTGGATCAAAAATTATGTAGATATTACATCTTGATGGCTATTGTCAAAATGATCTTCATAGAGATTATACCAATACATCCCTTCTCCCAGCTTGCTTCCCCAAACCGCCAATAGTGTTATCTTTTCCACAATATTTTGAAATTTAGGGGCAGCTGGGTGGCTCAGTCAGTTGATCGGCTCAGGTAATGATCTCACTGATGGTGAGTTCAAGTCCCACGTTAAGCTCTGTGCTGACAGCTGGGAGCCTGGAGCCTGCTTCGGTGTCTGTGTCTCCCTCTCTCTCTGCTCCTCCCCGTTTGCACTCTGTCTCTCTCACTCAAAAATAAACATTTAAAAAAAAAAAAAAAAGAAATTTACTTCCCTTAATGATCATTTCACTGAATACTTGTGAGCCCAAATTCATCACGATTCTCCAGAAAAATAGAACCACTACTACTGATATATGTATATAAGACACATTATTATTACTGTTATTGGCTGTGAGAGCGTCTGGAATTTAATCTCACATTGCGACGGCCAAGAAAAAGGGTTTTGCTCACCTACGTGCCCCGTGCTGGGCCCTGATTCACAGTGGAGGCTCCAGGGACAGCTAGGACAGCTCTTGGGAGGCCAGGTAGGCGGCCAGGGTCACCCAGGCAGTCTCATATGGGGCCACGCCCAGCCCTATGGCAAGGACCTCCAGCAGGAATGATGGGGTTTGGGAATGATGGGGGTTCAGAGCTGATGGCTAAGAAAGAATTCTTGAGACGTCTTTGATGCAAAAAGGTGATTTTATTAAAGCACCGGGACAGGACCGTGGGCAGAGAGAGCTTCACTAGGATTGTGAAGAGTGACTGTTACATACTATGGAGTCGGGGAAGGTAAAGACCCAAGGGAGGCCTCCAGAAGACTTTCATATGCTAAAGAGGACTCCTAAGATACCTGAGGCCTTGCTATTGTCAAGCTAAGGTTGTTTTCCCTCTAAGCTAAGACCTAAGTAGGGAGTGCCTGGAGAAATGTTATACTCTGTATCAGCCTCAAGTATTTGTCAATGGACTGAAGGTTATAAAGAAATTTAGTTTTAACTTCAATTCCCTTCTTGCCTTTGTCCCCCAAATCACTATGGAGGAGAGGCTGAAGTTGGAGCTCCAAGAGACGGAGTCTACAGGTTTCTGAAGATTAAGCTACTGATAAGATTGCCTTTTTCTTGTAATTTACTAAAACATCTAAACTGATGGAGGCCCAGGTCCTACCTGACTCTGATCTCTATCAGTCAACCATTTGTTTGCCCCTTTCCTTGGTTCTTGGGCAGCCAGAAGTGCCTGAGGAATGTCACACAGATCCCACGGGCGGGGTTGTGGGGTGCCAGACTGCCTTATTCTCCCTCGTCACACTGACACCCAACCCTGCAGTCACCAGGTGGCAGAACTCAGGGAGCTCCAAATTCCCCCAGGACCTGGGCCTGGGGCCACAGGGTCTGCACCTTCCGCTCTGCTCCCCCTATACAATACATAAAATTAACCACCCCAGACCTACTTCTAGATTTTATTTAAATCATATTAATATGACTGTATCCTCACTTGCCAAACTGGACAGTTTTAATATGAATATTTATAAGAAATGTTAATACCTACCCCCGATATGGCAGAAGGCACCAGGACAGATGCAGAGAGCCATTTCGTGAATGGATTGTTTAATAACAGCACGTTACTGTGGAGGAAGAATTGTACAAACCATGAGAAAAAAAAAGTCTTTCTTAGCTTTTTAATTGTTGATTCTTTTATTTGTTTTGTTTTGTTTTTTAACTCTTAGTTATTTTTGAGAGACAGAAAAGCACAAGTGGAGGGGCAGAAAGAGGGGGACAGAGGATCCGAAGCAGGCTCCATGCTGACGTAGGGCTCAATTCCACAAACCATGAGATCATGAACCCAGACAAAGTCGGAGGCTCTACCGACTGAACTACCCAGGTGCCCCGAATCGTTATTTCTTTCTTGTGGTTTTGTAAGAATGTAGAAGCATTCCTTCTTTGATAATGTTAAATTTGTAAGTCTCAGATGACACGTGAAACGTTTTTTAAGATTTTTCTCCAAGTTTTGAAAAGCTATTACCCAGGATCATGGTGTAGTAAGACATATTTTTCCTTTAAAAAAATTTGAGTGTGTAAAGAAGCTGTTGTATACCTATGATTTAATAAAATAATTCTAAAGGAAAAAAAAAGAAATATTAATATCTGACAGGCTAGCCCACCCACTATTTTTCATTATTTTCAAGTTTCCTTGCTATTCGAGTTTATTTTTACACATAACTATTTCATGAGCTTGGAAAATTCCATAAATGACACTGTTATTTTATTGGAATAACATTAAAATTTACATTAACATATGGAGACCTGACATATTTATAACTCTCCGTATTTCTGTTCAAGAACATGGGGCGCCTGGGTGGCTCAGTCATTTAAGCGTACAGCTTCGGCCCACGTCATGATATCACCTTTCGTGGATTCGATCCCTGAGTCAGGCTCTGTGTTAACAGCTCAAAACCTGGAACCTGCTTGGGATTCTGTGTCTCCCTCTCCCTCTGCCCCTCCCCCGCTCGTGCTGTGTGTGTGTGTGTCTCTCTCAAAAAAAAAAAGGTAAAAAAAAAACAAACACATTATGTCTTTCCATCGACTTCTTTTCTCTCTGTCATTCTTTTGTATTTTTCTTATTTGTTGCCAAGTCTATCTTAGTTTGGGAGGGTTTTGGTTTTTTTGACAGTGCCTTATTTCTGTTTTAGTTTTGCTATTTAAATGGATCCTTTTACTCCATAGTATCTTATCCAACAGGAAGAGACCATCTTGCAAGTGGATGCTACTTTGACTACTTTACCACCTCAGCAGGAGGAAGGATGGTTTCTTCACAACAGCCCAGACAAGAGAGACAGTCATAGGTCAGCCAATGAGAAGCCACTACAACTCCCTTTACTCTAATGAACTTTTTGTTTATCAATACCCTTCCCAAATCCCCCTTCTGTATGCAAGAGTGATCCACTTATTTGTTCTGAAGACTAGCCTGTGGTTTTTCCTGGGCTTGCTAGTCCTGGAGTCCAATTCCCTGCTATTCCAGAATAAAGCCATTTTTGCTGGTAAAATAACTGGCAGTTTTATATTTAAGGTAAACATTGAGCACCTGAAGATCAAGCTTTAGCCTTTTTAAAGTCTCTTGTTTTGGGGCGCCTGGGTGGCTCAGTTGGTTAAGTGTCCGACTCTTGAGTTCAGCTCGGGTCATGATCTCACCACGGTTTTGTGGGTTCGGGCCCCATGTCGGGCTCCGGGCTGATGGTGTGGAGCCTGCTTGGGATTCTCTGTCTCCCTCTCTCTCTGTCCCTCCCCCACTTGTGCTGACTCTGTCTCTCTCAAAATAAATAAACAAACTTCAAAATTTTTAATACAATAAAAATTAAAAAAAAATAAAGTCTCCTGTTTCGCCTGGGTAGCTCAGTTAGTAAAACTTCCAAATCTTGATTTCAGCTCAGGTCATGATCTCATAGATCCCTGGGTTGGAACCCCACCCCCACTCCCATCAGGCTCTGGGCTGCCAGCCCTGAGCCTGCTTAGGATTCTCTCTCTCTCTCTCTCTCTCTCTCTCTC
>NW_024412421.1:38238791-38257096 GCF_014898765.1 Herpailurus yagouaroundi | reverse complement strand
CTCATTCTCACTTCTCTCTCTCAAAATAAATGTTTAAAAAAAAAAAAGTCTCGGGACGCCTGGGTGGCTCAGTCGGTTAAGCGTCCGACTTCGGCTCAGGTCATGATCTCGGTCCGTGAGTTCGAGCCCCACATCGGGCTCTGTGTCTCCCTCTCTCTGCCCCTCCCCTGTTCATGCTCTGTCTCTCTCTGTCTCAAAAATAAATAAACGTTAAAAAAATTAAAAAAAAAAAGTCTCATGTTTCTTTGAACAGCAAAGCCAACAACAGGGACCACATAGATGCTCCTGCACAAGATCTGCTAGCAACTCTCAGCTGACCAGTCAGGGTAGCAGCAACTCCCAAAACATCTGCAAACACAGAGATGGTCTCCCAGTTTCTAAAAACTCCCCGCTCTTTCACTGTTGCCTCTACTCCCAGCACCATTCTTGCAGGAACCTGAGAGGTCTGTGGGCCCTTAAAGTTCTGGTCTGCCATTACCTTCATGACAGCAGAGGGAGCAGTCCACTTGCCCGGGTGACCTTGCCTGGAGTCTTACATTCCTTCCTTGGAAAGAAGGCCTACTTCATGTACAAGGAAATCATGTTATGTTTCGGTGATCAAAACTTAGTAAGGGTCAGGGATGCCTGGGTGGCTCAGTCGGTGAAGCGTCTGACTTCAGCTCAGGTCATGGTCCCGCCAACTGTGAGTTCAAGCCCGGGGTCGGGCTTTGTGCCAAAAGCTGGGAGCCTGGAGCCTGTTTCAGATTCTGTGTCTCCCTCTCTCTCTGCCCCTCCCGCATTGATGCTCTGTCAAAGAGAAATAAACATTTAAAAAATTAAAAAAAAAAAAAAAACTTGGTAAGGGTCAGAAACACTCTTCCCTTTTTATCTTCTGAAAGCCAGTGCCCCCCCCCCCCACCGTGGACTCATTGTCCTGTATTTGATGCCTTATTTTTATGCAAAATACTCGAATTTTTTTCATTTTTTTCTTTGATTTTACTTACGTCTTCTTACTTCTCTTGACTTTTTTAAATATAGAATGCTTCAAAGTTTTGTGTATCATCCTTGCACAGGGGCCATGCTAATCTTCTCTATATTGTTCCAATTGTAGTCTACGTGCTGCCAAGCGAGCACTACTTCTGATGACTTTTGGACCTGCATTATCTAAACACGCCTATTACTCACGAATGCCACTTCTACTTTTCATTAGGAATCCGACCCCCTAGTTGTTTTCTAATATACTTACTATTCCATTTGTTGGGTTTAAATCTTTGAGCCGTAGAGATTTTATTTGGTGTCTCTACACACCGTCTCACCAGACAATACTTAATTACATAGTTGTCCCCTGAATGTAATATGATATTCACTATATACTAACGGGTCATACAGCTCTCGCTAAAAGTGGATTTTACAAGGACGGGGACAGATGGGCCTAGGAGACCCTTCCAGAGCCTGATAAAAGTCTGGTAGAGAAAGAATGTTTTCAGAACACAGGATGCCTATGTCCACCCTAAAGCCCTGCCGTCAGCTCAACGCTCCAAACTCAGCCTGCGCTGCAGGACGCCCTGCGCAGTCTCCGGCCCTGCGCGTCCTTCACCAAGGACTGCGGGTGATGCGGGGCGGGTACGGAAGGGAAGTGATGAAAACTACCAGAATGCCCGGGTCGGGGAGGGGGGGGGGAGGACAGAGCGGGG
Organism: Herpailurus yagouaroundi; assembly: GCF_014898765.1. Taxonomy (NCBI): domain Eukaryota; kingdom Metazoa; phylum Chordata; class Mammalia; order Carnivora; family Felidae; genus Herpailurus; species Herpailurus yagouaroundi. Next base: position 38,255,423 of record NW_024412421.1, on the reverse strand, counting down.
GGAGCCTTCTTGAGAGACACGCGCTGGACTCAGAGCAGCCAATCCCCGCGGGGTGGGGCGGGAGCATCCACAGGGGTGGCGTTCGGCCAATGACTGACACACACGGCTCGCCCTACGCTCCGCCCCATCAGACCCCTCCTGACCGCCAATTGGAGGGACCGCTTCGATTGCAGCGCTGATTGGTGGCTCCTGCCTGACAGGGCGGTATCAGCGGGTATCTCGCCCTCCGCTGGGTCTGGACTGTCTCCCGGCACACAGCGCTCCGGGGCTCAGGAGCGGGCGGCAGATCCGGGTGGGCAACGAGAGAGGCCCGGTAGACTGACGAAAACACCGAGGACTTTGCCGTGCCGTGTGAAACCCTTGTAAACCCTGATCCTGAGCCCTTCAAAGCCCGCCTGGTAGACCCTAGATCCCCTCACCCTGAAAGGCTCCAAATCCCCTCAGCCTCAAGGGACACCCAATCCCGCCGCCTTCAGGGAACCCAAATCCGCTAACTCCGTGGAACTTCACGTCTCCACAGCATTGGACCCCAAAGCAGCTCAGCTGCAGAAACCTCATATCGCGTCACCCAGAGAAACGCTAACCCCCCCCCCCCAATTCTTAGACCCCCAAATGTCCTCAGCCCGAGGAGCCTGAAATGTAACACCCACAGAGAGAACAAATTTCCCCAATGTCAGAGACCCTGAACAGCCCCTGCCTGTGAACTCTTAAATCCTTTCAGCTTCAAAGACCCCAAATAACCTCAATGTCAGAAAACATAAAGCCCATTAATGAGAGAGTCCAAATCTCCTCAGAATATGACTTAACATTTCCTCAGTCTCAAAGATCCCAAATCCTCTCAACCTGAGCATTCTAAACCTCTTCAGCCAGAAAGACCCAAATCTCGTCCTGAGAGACTGCCAATATCATCAGCCGGAGGAACCCTAAGTGTCCTCATCTTGAGGCCCCAAATCCCCTTGACTTAAGAAACCCCAATTCCCTCAGCCTGCGAGAGACCAAATCTCCTCACCCTGAGACATCTCTGTCCCTTAGAGACTGAGCCTGTTTATACCAGATTTTTCCAGAATCCCCAGGTGCACATCCCAAGAAGCGCTTCTTTGAGAAATATTCACTTACTCTCCCCGGAACGGGCCGGCACTCAGGGGCCTCCAGGCCTCCTTGGTACTCCTCTGGCCTTGCACCTCACCACTCTAACCAAACGCCCACAGCCACATCCCTTTGCGACCTTGCCTCATATGGGCCGAGCTGCAGTAGAATAAAAGAAACAAAATCTAGCTCACGTTAGAATGGCCTGTCGTTGCCAGTAGAGGTTCTCCATCCCATCACTACCCGCAGGTTTCCCCTGCATCTTCTAATCCTCCCTGGGGTGCCCACATCTTTTCTGGATACCCCACCCAGACATGGCTCTGGGCAGTGGTCTGCGCTGTCACCCCCTGTCAGCACCTTCTCCTTCCACAGGTGCCTCGGCCTTAGGACAAAGAGACTCATGGAGCCATTGCCAGCCTCAGAGTCAGAGCGGGGCCAGCCTGGAGGTCCCAGCACCACGAGCCCCCTCAGATTCCCGGAGCAGTCCACTGAGAGAAGCTCAAGGAAAGCAAGAGGGAAGCCCACGGTGAGAGGTGTGGGAGAAGCTGGGCTCCAGACTTCTTGGAGAGGATGAAGAGAGGGGCCTGGTGACCAGGAGCTGGTCCTTGGAGGACCACAGGCTCCTGGCCTACACCAGTGAATGTACACAGGATAAAGAGCACTCACTCCTTTACAGGACGTGGGTGGGGGAGGAAGTTACATGGGATAGTAGCATCAGCGATTTCCCTTTGCCAAGAGAGAGCTAGTAAAATGCTTAGTGTTTGTTCAATTGATCAGGACACCATCAAGAAGGACAGAAACGCTTTACCCTCGTTTAACAGAGAGCACCCAGGAAGCAGGGTACACACTACATACAAGGTGGAGGAGAAGGCCCGGCTCTAAGTTCTGACTTGCAGTAGTAAGTCACTGATGGGATCTCTTATTTTCTCTAGGCCAAAGATGCTTTCAAAGACATTTCCATATACTTCTCCAAGGAAGAATGGACAGAGATGGGAGACTGGGAGAAAATCCGATACAGGAATGTGAAAAGGAACTATGAAGCGCTGATGACTATAGGTAACCAAAAGTGCTGGGTGCTGAGGAGCCTGGGAAACATGAATCAGGCCTTCAGTCCCTATATTAGTTTGCCTCTCGGGTGGCTCTGTCTGATCACAGTTCCCTTCTGTGTGAAGACAAATCTGGAATGAAATTTTGTTCTATCAGTGTAGGGCTTGCACTGGCAATGCACAGCTCATCTCTTGCCTTGTTCTAGACTCTCCCAGCCCATACAACTGAGTCGCATTGACTAGGAGATGTGCTCCATTGCTACCGTGCTTTGTTCCTCCTTCTAGATCTTCCCTCTTAGGACAAGGATTTTGCTTCTTTCCAGGTCTCAGAGCCCCTCGACCAGCTTTCATGTGTCACCGCAGGCAGGCCAACAAACCCCAAGTAGATGACACTGAGGATTCCGATGAAGAATGGACGCCAAGGCAGCAAGGTGAGGGGCCAGGAAGATTTAGAGATTTCCTCCTGGAACCCAAAGTTTAGGTCTCAGCTGCATCTCAGGAGTTAAAAAAGGAAACTCTTTCCTCACAAACATAAATATAAGTAGACGCAAAACAGCATATCACACAGTAAGAGGCTATTCATATAAAATTTTAAAATGTGGATGATAATAATTATATTATTTATAAATACATTAAGAGTGGTAAATGTATCAAAATCTGAACATGAAAAAGAAATGCCAAATTCAGAATAGTTATTATAAGGGAAGAAGGAATGGGTGACACGTGGCTTTGCTGTGTCTTGGTTAGTTTTTTATTTGCTTTTATTTTTGTTTTTGAATTTTAAAATAGAAATTAAAAGATATAAAGATAAAAATTAAAAGATATAAAGTTGTGGCAGAATGTAGAGATAAGGCTGAATGGTGGTGGATGTATAGGTTTTCCAATATAATTCTCCATACCTTTCTGTATGTTTAAGATTTATCGTTCGTTTTTTTTTTTTTAAAAGACTGTTTTTGCTAAACATTGCTAGTTAATGAAAGGGAAGATAAAGAAACCTTAATTAGACTGTAAGTCCACCAGAGAGCTTTCTAAAAGTAACTGCAGTTATTCTCATTATCCAGTTATTGGATTAAATGTCTTAAAACGAGAAAATGATGAACATATTATGTAAAGATACAGTTTTTAGGTATATTTAATCACACACATGATCTTCTTACCCCAAAATGAACCAGATTCTTTGTCATAATTCTGCAAGAGGGTTTGAGGTAACTAGTCTCCCTGATCTTTCCCACATATCACTCGCCAGAGACAGCATCAGGCAAACAACATGAAGTGTGATCGCTACAAAATAGAACTGAGAAACTCACTTTCTCTTTTGCTGTTCAAACAAAAGAGTTTGGAAGGGTTGATCTCCCTAAACTGGAGAAAGCAACTTGGGTTAGGTCTATGATTCTATCTACGGATTTCAGAGATTTGAAAACCCAGTGTGTGGTTGTCCACAAAGGTTTGACATGAAAAGAGTCTTCATATACCCCATGGTTTACCATACATCTACACAGCTTTATCTACCCTCAGCTAAAATTCCCACCCCAATTTTCTTTATTGTGGTTACAAAATATAATAACATAGATTTACCCTCTTAACAATGTTTAAGTATACAGCACAGTATTATTAGCTACACGCACATTATTGAACAACAGATTTTTAGATCTTTTTCATCTTGTATGACTGAAACTCTATACCCATGAACAACAACTTTCCATTTCCTCCCCTCCCCTTCCCCCGACAGGCCCTGGAAACAACCGTTCTATTTACCATATCCATGAAATAGATAACTCATATATGTGGAATCATGCAGTATTTGTCTTTTGTGATATGTTTATATCAATTAGCATAATGTCCTCAAAGTCCATCCATGATGTAACATATGACAAGACATCCTTCATTTGTAAGGCTGAATAATATTCCCGTGTGTGTGTGTGTGTGTGTGTGTGTGTGTGTGTAATTTCCTTTATCCATTTATTTGTCGATGCACATTTAGGTTGCTTCCACATCTTAGCTATTATGAATAATGCTGCAATGACCTTGAATGTACAAATATTTATTCAAGATCCTGTTTCCAATTTTTATACACATACCCAGAAATTTGACTTCTAAATCATATGACAATTCTTTTTAATTTATTGAGCATCCTCCATGCTGTTTTTCATAATGCCTGCAACATTTCACATTCCCACAAATAGTGTGTAAGGATTCCAATTTCTCCACATCTTTGCCAACACTTGTTATTGTCTGGTGTTTTTTTTTTTCATACTGATTATACTAATGGGTATGAGATAATATCTCATTGCAGTTCTAATTTGCATTTCCCTGAGGATTAGTGGCAATGGACCATCTTTTCTTTTTTTTTTTTAAATTTTTTAAGTTTATTTATTTTGAGAGACAGAGAGAGTGAGCACAAGCCGGGGAGAGGCAGAGAGAGAGGGAGGGAGGGAGAGAATCCCAAGCAGGCTCAGAGCCTCAGCACAGAGCCCAATGTGGGACTCAAACCAACAAACCACGAGATCGTGACCTGAGCCGAAATCAAGAGTTGGACACTCAACCAAATGAGCCACCCAGGCTCCCCTGGAACATCTTTTCATGTGCATTTTAGCCATTTGTATATATCTTCTTTGGAAAAAAATGTCTTTTCAAGTCCTTTTGTCATTGTATTAAAACCTCAGGCTGCCATAATAAAGTACCATAGACTGGGTGGCATGAACCACAGAAATTTGTTTTCTCACCGTTCTAGAGGCTGGAAGTCTGAGATCAGGATGCCATCATAGTCCAGTTCTATTCTTGCCTTGTAGGCAACCTCCATCTTACTGTGTGCTAGCATGACCTCTCATTTATATGTGCATACTCTTGGAGAAAGAGAGAGATTTCTCTTCTTAAGGGCACTAATCCAATCATGAGGAGCATACTCTCATGACCTTATCTAACTCTAATTACCTTCCAAAGACCCCATCTCCAAACACAATCACATTGGAGGTTAGGGTTTCACATAGGGACCTTTTGGAGAGACATAATTCTTTTCGTAGCACCCAATTTTTAATAAGGTTACTTGGTTTTTTACTATTGAGTTTCAGCAGTTCTTTGTGTAGTCTGGATATTAACCCCTTATCAAATGTATATTTTACAATTATTTTTTCCCATTGCCTTTAAAAAAATTTTTTTTATTCTTTATTTTTATTTATTTTTGAGAGAGAAACAGCGAGACAGAGTGTGAGAGGGGAAGGAACAGAGAGAGAGACAGACAGACAGACAGACAGAATCTGAAGTGGGATCCAGGCTCTGAGCTGTCAGCACAGAGCCCAACACGGGGCTTGAATTCATGAAACGTGAGATCATAACCTGAGCTGAAGTTGGACGCTTAACCGACTGAGCCACCCAGGTGCCCCTCCCATTGCCTTTTCACTCTGTTGACTGTGTCCTTTGCTGCACAGAAGTTTTTTAGGTTTAGTATGGTCCCATTTGTCTATTTCTGCTTTTGTTGCTTGTGCTTTTGGTTTCATATACAAGAAATTGTTGCCCATTCAATGTCATGAGGCTTTTCCCCTTGTTTTCTTCTAAAAGCTTTATAGTTTCTGGTCATACATTTAGGTCTACGGTCCTTTCAGAGTTGGTTTTTGTATATGATGTAAGATGAAGATCCATCTTCATTCCCTTTTTAAAGTTTTTATTTTAATTCCAGTTAGTTAACATATAGTGTTATTATATTAGTTTCAAGTGTACAATACAGTAAACTACCACTTTCATACAGCACCCTGTGCTCACCATAAGTACACTCCTTAATCTCCAGCACCCATTTAACCCATTCCCCCACTTACCTTCCCTCAGGTAACCATCAGTGTGCTATCTATAGTTAAGAATTTGTTTCTTGGTTTGCCTTTATTTTCCCCCTTTGCTCATTTGTTTGGTTTCTTCCACACATGAATGAAATATACGGTATTTGTCTTTCTCTGACTTATTTTGCTTAGCATAATACTCTCTAGCTCCCATCCACGTCATTGCAAATGTTAAGATTTCATCTTTTTTTATGGCTAATATTCCATTGTGCCTGTGTGTGTGTGTGTGTGTATTTGTATATATATATATATATATATATATATATATATATATATATATATCAAATAAAGAATGCCAAGACTACATCATGGGGAAAGGACAATATTTCAACAAATGGTGTTGGGAAAATAGAATATCTATATGCAAAAGAATGAAAATATCTTGAAAAAGAAAAACAAAGCTGGAGGCATCACATTTCTGGACTTCAAGTTATATGTCAAAGCTGTAGTGATTCAAACAGTATGGTACTGGTACGAAAGACACATAGATCAATGAAACAGAATAGAAAACCCAGAAACGGGGGCACCTGGGTGGTTCAGTCAGTTAAGCGTCTGATTTCGTCTCAGGTCATGATCTCACAGTTCACGGGTTCAAGCCCCACATTGGGCTTTTCACTTACAGTGCAGAGCCTGCTTGGGATCCTCTGTCTCCCCTCTCTCTCTGCCCCTACCCCACTCACACTGTTTCTTTCAAAATAAATATACTTAAAAAAAAAAAAAGACTCCCAATCCATGAATATGGGATGTGCTTCTATTTACTTGTGCCTTCTTTCATATCTTTCAGCAATGTTTTGTAGTTTTCAGTGTTCAAATGTTATACATCCTTAAGTTTGCTCCTAATTATTTCATTCCTTTGGTGCTATTATAAATAAGACTGTTTTCTTAATTTCCTTTTTGGATTGTTCATTGTTAGTACATACAAATGCAACTAATTTTTTAGTGTTAATTTTGTATCCTGCAACTTTGCTGAATTTGTTAGCTCTGACAGATATTGTGTGGAATCTTTAGGACTTTCTACATATAAGACCATGTCATGTGTGAACAACCATAATTTTACTTCTTGCTTTCCAAATTAGATGCACTTTATTTACTTACTCACTTACATACTTACTTATTATTTTTCTCCAATGCCCTGGCTAGGACTTCGAGTACTATGTTGAAGAGAAGTAGTGAAGTGGGCATCCTTGCCTTAGTCTTTATCTTAGAGAAAAAGCTTTCAGTTTTAAACTGCAGAGTATGATGTTGGAGATAGACTTTTCATATATGGCCATTATTAGAGTGAGGTAATTTTTTTCTATTCACAGCTTATTGAGATTTTTTTGTCATAGAAGGTCAGTATATCTCGTTATATATCGTTATATATATAGTTATATAGTAGTTATATATATATAACTATATGTAATAGATAAGTTATGAACATAGGATGAAGCTTAAATGAGGTTTTGTCTATTTTTTTAACATTTTCAGAAAATTAGTTCATGTCACCAGTAGCAGCATAGACTTTGATAATATTTCAAAAACCACTTTCCAATCACCTTTTGGTAGTCCTTGTACTTGCCACTCCTTAGTCAAGAGTTCTGTGTCTCTAGTGAGAGTCTCTGGAGCTTAGTAACATTTGCCAACCAAAACACTGATTTCTCATCACTTTATAGTCAAACCTTCTTGGGTGGCATCCAGAGTGGATCAGAATAAACAACACAAGGTGAGTATTTCCCAGATCCTGGTGACAAGAAAATCTTTCTCATGGATTTAAACACAGGTAAGAGTAGAAGAATTCAGAGTATCCTAGAAACTGCTGCCTTCCTTTACTGATCTCTTTAGCACAATATCCAAGATCATCATCGCTGTAATAGTTAACAAGAACAGCAACAATATTAGCTATCACTTGTTTTATTTTCACTGTACTTCAGACTTTATTTTAAGCATTTACACAAATAAACTCACTTAAACCTTACAACAACCCTATGGGGGGGGGTACTATAAATATCACCATTTATAGGTGAGATTGAGACAAAGACATGTTTGCTTATATACCTGACATCACAGTGCTAGTGGTAGTGCAGTCTAATCTCAAGCTACTTTTCTAAACCACTTAAAAGCTCATTAAGACTTTCATAGTTTTATAAAATTTACATTATTCATTTGATTCATTTCGACTCAGTTCTTTTCTAGTATGAAGTGAGAGATGAGCTAAGACCCCCTAAGTAAGAGAAGCTTACAAATAATATCAGCAATTTGTACACTCGATCGTCCCAGATGAAAGAGATAGCATCCCCACCATCAGAGCCTCCCATTCAATTTATTTGTTAATTTATTTATTTAGAGAGCAGAGAGGGGCAGAGGGAGAGAGAATCTTTTTTTTTTTTAACGTTTTATTTATTTTTGAGACAGGGAGAGACAGAGCATGAACGGGAGAGGGTCAGAGAGAGAGGGAGACACAGAATCCGAAACAGGCTCCAGGCTTTGAGCTGTCAACACAGAGCCCGACGTGGGGCTCGAGCTCATGGACAGTGAGATCGTGACCTGAGCCAAAGTCGGACGCCCAACCGACCGAGCCACCCAGGCGCCCCAGAGGGAGAGAGAATCTTAAGCAGGATCCACTTCCAGCATGGAGCCTGTCTTGGGGCTCGGTCTCACAACCCTGAGATCATGACCTGAGCTGAATTCAAGATTCAGATGCTTAAACAACTGAGTCACCCAGCCCCCCCCCTTTTTTAATGTTTATTTATTTATTTTGAGAGAGAGAGAGAGAGAGAGAGAGAGAGAGAGAGAAGAGACTCTCAAGCAGTCTCCACACCCAGCACAGAGCCCACCACAGGGCTCAATCCCAGGACTGCAAGATCATGACCTTGAGCCAAAATCAAGAGTCGGTCACTCAACTGACTGAGCCACCCAGACGCCCCCAGAGCCTCCCATTCTAATAAGAGGAAGCATCTGAAGCCCTGAGTACCTTCAGGTTTGATGACTGAGAAACAACATATAAAATGACTTAAAGACTTCATATACGTTACATAATATTCTTTAGAAACTCACCTATCTGTGGAGCACCTGGGTGACTCACTCAGTTAAGCGTCAGACTCTCGATTTCATGGTTCGTGAAATCTCATCACTGTCAGTGCAGAGCCTGCTTGAAATTCTCTCTCCCTCCCTCTCTCTCTGCCCCTTCCCTGCTCCCTCTCTCCCTCTCTCTCTCTCTCAAAAATAAATAAACTTAAGAAGAAAAAAAGAAACTTACTTAACTGGAACTGATTTAAAATGTTCATACTTGTAGGAAGAAGCAACAGCTCCTTCCTCTGAGCTCTCATTAGGCAACTCTCATGTTCAGAATCGTTTGTGTAGCCTGCTTCTGCCCTACAGGCTCTTTCTTCTCAGTAGTCCCAGGCCCCACAGGGCCCCTGAATGTTTTCTGAACAAGTAATTCCACGTTTACAGATTACATTAGAAATAAAAGGGTCAAAGAATGCTGAAAATAAGATCTGTGATTTAGATTTTGAATATGGAGACAATTGAGAACCCTCTCAATTGACAGCAGAACTGTAATCTCATATTCATACTGTATCAAATAGCTCATGAGACAATTTGATGATCATTATAATATTTCGTGTTTACTATAACATTAAGAAGTAGCATGTATACAGGGCACCTGGATGGCTCAGTTGAAAGAGCATGGGACTTTTGGTCTCTGGGTCATGAGTTCAAGCCCCATGTGGGATGTAAATATTACTTAAATAAATAAAACTTTTTAAAAAATTAGCACGTATACCATTTTATGGATCAGGAAAACTGAAGAGAGCTAGCTGCCGGTACAACCTTATTCAAACAGAATTGACAGGAACCAGCTAATTTAATTCCAAATATTGTTTCCTGGATATGGCAAGTGACAAATTTAGCATCCTTTTTTTTTCCCCAGTGTTTAGATACATTTCCTCCAACGCTTTCTTTATCTTTCCCCTCTCTCTGCTCTGTCACCTCATTTTCCAGACGTGTGCAGTCCCTTCCACTTGTCTACATTTCCTCCTCCATTAAATGTCCACTAGTTTATAGATGATCCCCTCTTTTTATCTACAAGTCCTCACCACTTTCTTTCACAGACCTTCTTGATTCTCCAGCCAGTTTTCCCAAGTGTTCTCCCTGCCTCCTTCTCACTTTTATGGAGAAATTTGAGAAAATTTAAAGAGAAAGAGTCTTGGGGCGCCTGGGTGGCGCAGTCGGTTGAGCGTCCGACTTCAGCCAGGTCACGATCTTGCGGTCCGTGAGTTCGAGCCCCGCGTCAGGCTCTGGGCTGATGGCTCAGAGCCTGGAGCCTGTTTCCGATTCTGTGTCTTCCTCTCTCTCTGCCCCTCCCCCGTTCATGCTCTGTCTCTCCCTGTCCCAAAAATAAATAAACGTTGAAAAAAAAAAAAAAAACAAATCACCTGTTAAAAAAAAAAAAAAAAAAAGAGAAAGAGTCTTAAGCCATGGGTTATAGTTTTGAATTCAATATCCACATATTCCCTTTCTTTTCCCTCTAGTATTCGGAATCCCCAGGTATTTCCAAGTGTTGTTGAAGTATTAACCAAAGCAATTCATGTGAAAACACATCATAAGCCTTACAGGACTAAAAAAAAAAAAAAAAATGCCTGTTGTCTTTTAATATGTGACTCTCACATTGAAGGGAACCCACAGAGTGCCATTAAGTAAGGAATCTAGTTTGAAGGAATTCTCAGAAACAGCAAAGTTGCTGAACACAAGTGGCTCAGAGCAGGGCCAGAAACCAGTGTCCCTTCCTGGAGAAGCAAGTACCTCTGGACATCACTCTAGACGAAAATTGGGTAAGAGAAAGAATAATATGGGAACTTTGGTCCCTCTAAGTCCTCCAGAAAGTTTGATGAATACAACCTAGGTATGTGGAGTGGACTTTGGCTAGGCCTAGGTTAAAGCTAGACTAACCTGAGACTTGTAGTTACCATTGAGGTCTTGGATAAATCTTATAAATTCTCTGAGCTCCTGAATGCTAATCTGTAAACTGAAGATAAGAATGCAGAGCTCATATACTGTTTGAAAGCATTAAACATTAAAGAATTGACACATGCAAGTTGTCCAATAAATCCCTCAGTGATAATAAAGACCATACTTTCTTGGTGTTGAATGCCCAGGCTCTCGCTCGATGCCTAACATGTAATGTGCCCTCAACAAATATTTTCTGAATGAAGAAATGCATGAATGAACCATTTTCTAAGAGGAAATATTGTAAAGTAAGCCTGATAATGGGAAGAAACTAACACTGAATTAGCCATCTACAGTCAGTATGGAGTCTTACTCTCTGAAGTAAGAGTTTGGACAGTGGGGAGAGAGCATATAGAAGGATAAGTAATAATTTATTAGAGGAGATTTTGCATTTTCTGACAAAACGGGACTAACACTCCAGACCCCACCAACCTCCCTCATGTACTCTTTTCCAACTCAGAGCTCAGGAGAAAGGAGATTGGAGTGAAGATGTATAGTCTACGAGAAAGAAAGGGCTTTGCATACCAAGAGGTCAGCGAGCCCCAGGATGATGACTACCTCTGTAAGTGACCATCTTGGCCCACTCTCAGAGAAAGCTGTTCTCTCCTGGTACAATAACTTCATTATGTCATAGGGACCCCAAATCATTCTCCTCCCCTAGTAACCAGGAGTATAGGATAGAGGCTAAATGATGTGTGTTGGGCTAATTCTGAAGCTACTTAAGTGCAGGAACATGCACTAACCCTTTTCCTAACCCCTGTTGCTCTCACTTCCAGATTGTGAGAAGTGTCAGAATTTCTTCATTGACAGTTGTGCTGTTCATGGGCCCCCTACATTCGTAAAGGACAATGCAGTGGGCAAGGGGCATCCCAACCGCTCAGCCCTCACTCTGCCCCCTGGTCTGAGAATCAGACCATCAAGCATCCCTGACGCTGGGCTTGGAGTATGGAATGAAGCATCTGATCTGCCACTGGGTACACACTTTGGCCCCTATGAGGGCCAGATCACCGAAGACGAAGAGGCAGCCAACAGTGGATACTCCTGGCTGGTGAGAATCATCTACCTCTTCCCCTGTCCTCTGGTTTCCCACATCTCTGCCGTGAATTGGTAGGACATCACCTTCTTTTTTTTTTTTAATTTTTTTTTCAACCTTTATTTATTTTTGGGACAGAGAGACACAGAGCATGAACGGGGGAGGGGCAGAGAGAGAGGGAGACACAGAATCGGAAACAGGCTCCAGGCTCTGAGCCATCAGCCCAGAGCCTGACGCGGGGCTCGAACTCACGGACCGTGAGATCGTGACCTGGCTGAAGTCGGACGCTTAACCGACTGCGCCACCCAGGCGCCCCAGGACATCACCTTCTACATGGATGAGAATAACATGGTTAGTTCTGTGTACTGAGTGGACTTTGCATGAACCTGGTGTTCCTACTTAAAGATCAGGGGGTAAGAGGGAGCATAGGGGTACAGACACAAACAGGAAGCTCCTCCCTTGCGGGACCTGAGCTCTGAGTTGACAAAGCGACCCAGCTGTGTAGACAACGACTAAGGAGTACATCATGTGGTCACACTGGGGACTGATTCCATACAGGCTGAAAGACCACTGACCACAGGAGAGTAAAATAATCCCTCTATTACCTCCCCACCCCTCACACACCAAAAAACAAAAAAACAAAAAACAAAAAACTTTAATTTCTCTTTCTCAAACTCAGATCACCAAAGGGAGAAACTGCTACGAGTATGTGGATGGAAAGGATAACTCTTGGGCCAACTGGATGAGGTAAGGCCAATAGAGTTCAGAGCTCCAGAAAGGACATTCACCTCTCACAAACCTACATCCCTTTCCTTCTCATCATGTCTCCCTCAATGGTCTCCCTCAATCCTCTGTTCCTCTTTTTTCTCCATGTAATCCTCTTTTATTTCAAGAGAAATTAATGGGGGAAAGGAGATAAGAATATAGTATATGTCCTCAAAATATGCCAGACAAAATTTGGACACTGGCAAAAACCTGAGGAGCCTAGATTCATCAGGAACACTGGACTCACACTTCAATTTATCTGATCAATGTTTATAAGCATTTACTATGTTCCAGTTTAGACAATGGAGTTCGTGAGTTAAACATATTATACAACCCATGTTTTATGGAAGACATATTGCAGACAGACAATAGACAATTGAGTTTAAGAATATTTAACTATCATTTCCCTGTTTTTCAAGAGGTATACGGTGGAGAGATAGCTTCAAACAAGGGACTTTTAATATGTGAGGGCAGTAGCTCTTCCTCGTCTCAGTTCTAATAGAACTGGGTTCTGAAGCCTGTATAGGAATGGGCTACAGTATGGCCACAGGCCTCTGTGCTTCATGACCCAGCCCCTTTCCTTGAGGGGCTCTCATTTTATCAGGGAATGCAGTATGTAAATAAAATATTGCTTTTCTGTGTCATTTTACTAAGACAAAGGAAGCTCCAAGTTTCTATGGGAACTCAGGGGAGGCAAGTGAATGGTACCTCAGACACAGTGTAGGGAGATTGAAGAAAGCCTTCTCAAAGGAAGATAGCCACACTTGGGCTGAGTGTGGAATGATGTGTGTTGATCTAGAAGCAGAGTCCATGGTCAAGCATCAAGTTCTGTGGTATAAAACAGAACTTAATTTAGAGTTCAGAGAAACAAAAGGTCACTGGGTTTTTGTGACCAATCAAGGTGGCAGTAAGTCTGGAATTGGGATTTAGAAAATGGTTAATCAAGCAAGGGGGAAAACATTAAAGGCAGGCTGTGGCCAGTAAGCAGAACTTAGAGATGGGAATCCATATGATGTTGTGAGGGAGACTTAAGTATGAACAGAAGGTTCCTGAGGAGTTGGGGAGTGGACAGCATCACAGCATAGAGGCCTTGAGCATCGGGGCAGATCTGACACATAATGGGAATTTATCTCCTATGGTTCTTTTTCCCTTTCCCTGCCTCAACCCCAGGTATGTGAACTGTGCCAGGGACGATGAGGAGCAGAACCTGGTGGCCTTTCAGTATCACAGGCAGATCTTCTACCGAACCTGCCGGGTCATCAGGCCAGGCTGTGAACTGCTAGTCTGGTACGGGGACGAGTACGGCCAGGAGCTGGGCATCAAGTGGGGAAGCAAGTGGAAGAGCGAGCTCTCAACAGGGAAAGGTGGGCACCACTGCTCTTCAAAACAGAAAGAAAAGAAAGAATTCTCCGTGGCAGTTTCCATGTCCAGCTCTCGAGTAGAGTAAAATCCTGTCTAAAATCAGTACGATTGCAATTCAGATGCTTCAGAAATAAGGATTCATTTCATATGCATTGGCCTCTTAGAAATAATTTTTAAGTTTTGCATTTTTGTTATGATTTTTTAAATACCTCGTGCATAAAATGTGTAACAGAACATAGTGATAAAAGACTTAGAGGCCAAAAAATTAAATTTTCAAGCACCTACCAGCTCCCTCACTAAGTCAGTTTCTTCTGCCCTTTTAGCTCTTTCTTCTTAATTTGCTCAGTATTTCTAAATGACATGTGTATGTTGGTGTGCATTCACTCATAATTTAGTTAGCTGTCATGTGAGTTCCTACTCTGTTCCAGACAGCCTTCCAGGAACTGGAGGTGGAACAAGCTTGTCAGAATCACTGCTCTTGAGCACCTGATAAGTGAATGAGTAAGGGAAACACATGTACAGATGCATGTGTGTGCATAACATCACACAGCAAGTGGTGCTTTGAAAATAAAACTAGTCCTGGGAAAGTGCCTGGGGACCAGTGTGAGGAGAGGATGGGATGGGGCAGAGCTTGGACAGGGAAGGGCTCTCTCTGGACATGCGCAAACACCCAGGGGTAAAGGATTCCAGGAAGAGGGGGCCTGCTAGGAGAGAGGCCCTGAGGCACAAGAGAGGTGGGGCATGTGTGGTATGTGGCTGAGAACCCATAGATACATAGACGTAGACGCCCTAGAGCCTGTGGTCCACGCTGAGACACTGGGGTGTTTCCTGACTGAGACAGAACAATTGTGCAATTTTCGACTGGAGAGTGGCGTGTTCTCTATTTTAAGATGATGTTTTGATTAATTTTGGAGAGAGACTGCAGTGGGTAATCCCCTCCAAGATCACTTCATCTCTAAGTGAGAGAGGGTGGTGGGTTGGCAGAAGATGAATGGTGGTTGGGAGTGTGATATATATACCCATATTTGGTCGAGGAAATATTTTGAAAGGACTTCCCATTGTATTTGAGATGAGCTAAGACCGAATGAAATAAAGTATGAAGGATATATTTTCATGTTATGATTTGTAGAAAACTGAAAGAGAAGCAGTTTATAACCTAGTTGGAGTGGCAGGAACCAGAGTCCTTTAGTCCAGGAGACTGCACTGCTCTGTCTCGTCCAATCCAAATCCCACTTTCAGATAGAGATCCAGACACATATTGGTTGTCAATTAAATATGTCTTTTTAATGTTTCTATTTATTTCTGAGACAGAGAGACACAGAGCGTGAGCAGGGGAGGGGCAGAGAGAGGGGGAGACACAGAATCCAAAGCAGGCTCCAGGCTCCGAGCTGTCAGCACAGAGCCTGACATGGGGCTCAAACTCACAAACGGTGAAATCATGACCTGAGCCGAAGTCGGTCGTTCAACCGACTGAGCCACCCAGGTGCCCCTAAATATGTTTTTTTAAATGGGGAGACTCAAGTTCATATTTACTGCCACATTCTAAGTCATCAAAAGGACTGTTGCCTCTCAATAGAATAAAATCACTGTAGACACTGTCACAGAGTCACATGACTTAGAAGGTGTTTGTATGTGGAGAAAGGTCATTGTAGTTCCATTCCTATAAGGAGGGAAGCTTCCTCTGATGCTGCTTGAAGGTACCTAGTCTGGGCAATACATAAAAAAGACCCTTGAAATGGGCTTTCTGGATTTACTCAATGTAGTAAGTGAAAATGGAATGGAAAAATAAAGGAAAACTTGGTGGGAGACAGATCTTGCATTGTCAACACAATAAAAATGAGTAGTGGGGCGGGCCTTACCAGGAGACAAAGCATACAACGCAACATCTACCTGACCAAAAATTTCCTCTTTCAGCAGAACCACAGCCAGACATCCATCGATGTCCCTCCTGCTCGCTGGCCTTCTCCAGTCAGAAATTCCTCAGCCAACATGTGGAATGCAAACACTCTTCTCAGAGCCTCCCACAAATATCTGCAAGAAAACATTTCCAACCAGAGAATCCCTGCCCAGGTGATCAGAATCAGCAGCAGCAGCAACATTCTGATCCACACAGCTGGAATGACAAGGCAAAATGTCAAGAGGTCAAAGAAAGGTCCAGACCTTTGCTTAAAAGTATAAAGCAGAGGAGAATTTCAAGGGCATTTTCCACCCCATGCAAAGGACAAATGGGGAGTTCTAGAGTGTGTGAGGGAATGGTGGAAGAAGGGCCCAGCACGGGCCAGAATTTGAATTCAGAGGATACAGGAAAATTATTCATGGGGGTAGGAATGTCAAGAATTGTAAGAATCAAAAAAAGAGGCTGTGAGCAAGGGTTCAATGACAGATCACATTTCAGCAGACACCAACGAACACACAAAGAGGAAAAGCCCTCCGTTTGCAATGAGTTTAGAAGAGACTTGAGTCATAAGTCAGCTCTTATTACACACCAGAGGACACACACAGGGGAGAAGCCCTATGTTTGCAGGGA
>NW_024412421.1:38188998-38238781 GCF_014898765.1 Herpailurus yagouaroundi | reverse complement strand
AGAAGCCCTATGTTTGCAGGAAGGATGGACAAGGCTTTACCAATAAATTGCATCTCAGCTACCAGAGAACAAATGTAGCTACCACACACTCCATACCCCAGCTCTGAGGGAGGTTCAGAAGAAGCCTACTGACCCCTTACACTCCCCAAGAATATAATGAGAGCAGATATAACAGGTTAAACAAATCCTCTACTTTCAGGGCAAGAGATGAGGTATACAAACGGGGGAAGGTTCCTTGAGTGTTTCTGGGGATGTTGACGCCAATCCCCTCCACGGTTTTTTGGCCTCCTGTTCTAATAAATTTTGTGTGCATTCAAATCCAAACTCCACATCATGTACCTCTTCCCCCCTTATCACTGAAAGCAGAAGGGTCCAGGAGGGCCAGAGAACTCATGCTCTTGGCCCAGGTCTCCACAGGAACTTAACCCCTGGAAAGGTATAAAAGTCAGGAGTGAATCTAGTTAGACCAGTAGAGAATTTCTGGGCCAGGGAGAGAAATTTAAGATTTGAGACAGACTCATCAGGGAAGGGAATGCCCTAGTCTCCTGGGAAGCATGGTGTTTTCCCCTAATAGACGCCTGTCCTTTGCTGCCACCCTCCTCCCTTGGCTTCTCATGGTTCCTCTCTTGGTGTCCCTCCTCCCTTGTAGCCTCAGAGGTGAACACTGGGTGGGGGGAGGGACACACACGTGTGTATGTATACACACCTATGTGTATGTACATCCATGTGCCTGGCTCAGTCTGGGGCACCTCCTCTCTCTCACTCTCTCCTTGCTGGCATCAGGTGCACAGCACATGAATTCCATATCAGCCCACAGTGGGTTTGATTCTCAGATCTGCCCTCACCAGTTGTGTGACACAGAGCAAGATACTCAACCCCTCTGTGCCTGTTTTATAAGCCGGAGAACGGGAATGGTGACCCCAGCCCTTGGTTTGATGTTCAAAGTTGAGTAAGCATAGGCAGAATCTGGTACAGAGATGCCAAGAATACAAGTCCCTCCCTCTTTGTTACTCTCTCTCTTGCACAACTTTCAATGCCCGTGTCTTCAAGGGCTTTAGCGCTGCACAAGGAAGATAAAAAGAGTAGGTAGGGTAGGGGGCAGGGAGCCAGATTCATAAATTGGACAGACACCAGTGCTTTCTCTGAACAGACTCAGCTACCCTGAGAAAGAGCTGTGAGGTCAGGGATGCAAAGTGGGTGGGTCCATCTCCCTCCAGGCCACTGCCCTTCCCACTGAGCCTGAGCAGCTCTGAACCCCCCTCAACACAGGCAGGCAGTACCGACAATAACGTGTAAACCCAGACGCTCACCCAGCCCTTCCTGAGAAGAGACTGTGGGGTCAGCATCTGCAGGAACTGGACGTACAGTAAGTGAGTCTCTGATCTCACTCACTGGCCCATCTGCATACAATGTTCACAGAGCCCATGGCTCAGCAGCTTCTACGGTACACTTACCTTGTGCCCGGGCCCCATATGGTTTAATGCACAGCTGTGGTCATCTGAAACTCTTAACTATTTTATCTTTAGACTCCTGCATGGTAAGTGAAGTCTGAAAGGACAGTGGAGCATGCCGTGAGCAGGGCAGATATGCACAAGTGAGCGGCCACCCATTCACATGTAAGATCCACCCACCCCAGGAGCACACAATTCCCAGGGACACAATGGGTGGAAGTAGCAAGACTGCAAGTGAACGTGAAATAAGCATGTTACATGCACCACTGGGTAAGCGGGGATGTTGACATCTTTTCTTAGAACCAGAACTGACTTCCAATACAAAGAGGAGGCAATGGTGTTCTAGGAAGCACAATGAACGAGAGCCACTATCACATCCCTCCTGCAGGAGTTAGCTTCCTGCTTCTGAGGAATCGTATGCATCTCAGCCCAGTTCCTACTAGGATGGCTTCATGGAGGCTAAATCCCAAGTCCCACACTTTACAGGAGATACCAAAAGGAGTATGGGCCATCCAGGGGGCACCCAAACCCCATGACTTCCAACAGTGATCCTTCTGTCCCTCTCCCTATGCCTGGCTTGTGAACATTCTCTACATAAACTATGTGGATTTCAATAATAAATATTCATTATTATTTTCTCTAGTCCCTTATGCTTTTGTAAGGGAAGGTGAGTATTTGTGGCTTTCTTTCCCTATAGGAAGAGGGGACAATTCTCTTCCCTGTAAAGCCTCATGCTGAGAAAGCAGCCCAACCCTCAATGTTCTGTGACTTTAGCATGAGCCATTGCAGAAGGGGCAGAGTTAGGAATAATGCTGGCAGAGGAGCTCACAATATAAGGGGAGGAGAAGCCCCAAGCTGCCAGGTGATTCCTGCCTCCATTTCCCACCAGAACTGACCTGAAACTCTTCTGGGAAGCTGATCACTTCCAGATGAGGACAGGTCTGTTCCTTCTTCCTCCCCTTCAGCAAAACCTCATTGCCAGTGTGGCCACCAGCCTGCAAGATGGCCCCCCAAAATCTACCTCTCATTACCACACCTTTGTGCACTCCCACCTTCACAGAACAGGGTTGACCTGTGCTGTGAAAATTACGGCGTATGACGCCCAAAGTGGGACAGATGCCCACTCGCTGGCCTCTTCTGCACCTTTATTGCTTTTCAGCTTTTCTTTCATGCTGCGTCTTCGACTGGGAATGCTGTGGAAGAGCCTACGGAGACTGTGATCACAGTGGTAGGCCCAAATGACAACAAGCCTGAATTCACCCGGGTGGTCTTTGAGGCGTCTGTGATGGAAAGAGCCCACCCAGGTTAATTTGAACAATGGAGGGCTTTAGTGACACATGGCAGTAAAATCAGGGGAGATACAAAGAATCTGGGAAACTGAAGTGTAAAAACCAGAGGAGATCTTACGAATCCACACCCTGGGCTCCAGTGCATGGAAAGTTTCCACTTGGAGATTGGAAGGGACAGATCAAGGACTGCAATGACTTGTTCTTTCTTTCTTTCTTTCTTCTTTTTTTTTATTTTTTTATTTTTTTAGGGTGGGGTTTCAAGCAATAGAAACCCTCTCAGGCTTGCTCAAAAAAGTCGGGACTGGGGAGGGCTACAGGTGGAAAGGATCCCACAAAGAGGGGCCAAAAGGGACCATAAAGCAAGAAGGTCCTTTTGGGGCCAAGGAAGTCCAGGAATCATGGGTCTGCTACTGTCCAGGTGATGCTCACTGGTTGCCTCAATTCTGTCTCTATGTCCTGTCTGCATTTGCTGGTCTCTGCATCTCTGTAACTGGTGCCACTGGCAGACCCTCCTCCCCTTGTGGCCGTTCTCACTTCATAGCTCCCTCGACACACCCTTTCTGCGTCAGTTTCCATTTCTCCCTACATATTTCCTAATACATGCTCCTACAAACACGAATCTGACTGATTATTCTTGATTAGGGGGCCACTCTGGTTTCAACAGGCTCTTCCTTACACATCGAGGAGCTGTTGTTACACTTCCAGACATGACACTAAACCTGTGGATCCCATGACGGCATCATAGGCAACACTGACAGGACCACATGCTCACAACTTCCAACCGGACATTTTGGGAATGGATGTTGAGGTCCTCATTCTCTCGGACTGAAGATAAATGAAGCCGAAAAATCACAGGGTGTTTCATGTGAAATGACATTATGATGGATGCTTTCTTCTCCCTTCTGGCCCGCCATAACAGCCACTAATGCTTTCTTCCTCCTCTTCTCTGTATTTTCTATCTTCGTGCTGCCTTTGGCCCTACCACAAACCATGGCTCACTGGCCAGCACTAGCTGTCTTCTTATCACCCACGTAGGGGACAGATCTGTTTCAGGTTCTCTCAGCGGACCAAACTCTAGAGGCTTGGTTCTAGCTACCATGACACACTGCCCCCACCTGCCTTTGTCCACTCTCTCACCACTTCCCTCCATCTGGCTTACGTGCTTGGCTCTAGCTCAGATGTGTGGCCAGTGGCCAGATGGGACTCCCCTGACAATGGCAGGGAAGGAAGAATGACACAAGAGGCCTGAGATCAGTAGAACAGTTGGAAAGATGAGATATGAAATGGTCACCTGACCCTCCCCTTGAGCACCTAATAACATCTCAGCACCCTGAAGTATCATGTTAATGAGGGACAAGATCCCACAGCGACAGCCATGTCAAAAGATGCCCTAAAGACAAAAGAGAGAGGGAAGCAAACCAAGAAACAGACTTAACTACAGAGAACACACTGATGGTTACCAGAGGGGAGCGGGGTGGGGGATGGGTTAAATAGGTGACGGGGATTAAGGACTGCACTTGTCGAGATAAGTACCAGGGGAGGTGTGGAATTTTTGAATGACTATATTGTACACTTGAAACTAATACTACACTGTATTTTAACTAACTGGAATTTATTTTTGTTAATTTTTTTATTACATTTATTTATTGATTGATTGATTGATTGATTGATAGACCGAGAGAGACAGAGCACAAGTCAGGGAGGGGCAGAGAGAGAGGGAGACACAGAATCCGAAGCAGGCTGCAGGCTCCAGGCTCCGAGCTGTCAGCGCAGAGCCTGACGCGGGGCTCGAACTCACAAACAGCGAGATCATGACCTGAGCCGAAGTCTGACGCTTCACCGACTGAGCCACCCAGGCGCCCCTAACTGGAATTGAAATAAAAACTTAGAAAATAAAATAAAATACATTTTTTAAAAGATGCCCTGGGGCACCTGGCTGGCCCAGTCAGCGGAATGAGCAACTCTTGTTCTCGGTTGGGGTCTTGAGTTCAAGCCCCATGTTGGGTGTAGAGATTACTTAAATAAATAAATACATCTTTTTTTTTTTTAATTTTTTTTTTCAACATTTATTTATTTTTGGGACAGAGAGAGACAGAGCATGAACAGGGGAGGGGCAGAGAGAGAGGGAGACACAGAATCGGAAACAGGCTCCAAGCTCCGAGCCGTCAGCCCAGAGCCCGACGCGGGGCTCGAACTCACGGACCGCGAGATCGTGACCTGGCCGAAGTCGGACGCCCAACCGACTGCGCCACCCAGGCGCCCCAATAAATACATCTTTAAAAAGAAAAATAACTAAAAAAAATTTTAAAGGACGCCCTAAAGATTTCTGGAAAAAGTAAACAAATCATTTGTAAATTATTATAATAATTTGGTGAATTATTTGAACTAGAACTTATACCACTTGATAAGTACTTTTGTCACCTGTATAGTGAATAGACCAAAAAAAGAACACATTTAATTTTAGATTTCTGTGTTAATTTGTATTGCCCTGCCAGTTGTTAGCTGTTGAAATCATCAACTCTTCTCCCCTTTGTCCTTGTAGGAACCTCCGTGATGCAAATCACAGCAACGGACGCAGATGACCATGAGAACACCTACAATGCGGCCACTGACCCCTCGGCCAAGACCTCAGCCAAGACCCCTCGGTGCCTCACCCCAACATGCTCACCATCAACCAGGACACAGGAATCATCGCTGTGCTCACTTCTGGGTTGGACCAACAGGTCAGGGGTCAAGAGGGGCTACCGGGTAGTGCAGTTAAATGTACATTTGTCCCAGCTGGTAAGGCTCGGGCACAAGTCAGAACACTGACTAATCAGAACAAACATGAGCCAATCGGAGCAGACACCAGCCAATCAGAACAGGTTCCCAGCCAGTCAGAATAGGCACTCAACCAATCAAAAGAGACTCCTGACTGTTAGACCATGAACCAACCAATCAGAAGAGGCATCTATCTGCCACAGACAGGGTTCCCGCTGATGCCCCCCCCCCCCACCCTCCCGCCTGGCTGACTTTGAGCCCTGGGCATATAGCAAGCCCTAAGGTATCACTGGGGTGAATTAGAAATGTGAGCCACAAGACAATTCCTGTAACTGACGAAATGAAATGATTCTGTTTCCCAGGGATTCAGACCACATTCTCTGGTGAAAATAGAAAAATACAAGCATCCCCCGCCCCCGTAAGTGTTGCACACATAACTGAAGGGGGACCCAGGACTCCCAGGTGTAGTGCTGGGAGTGGGAATATATTGATCAAATCCCAATCCAGGAAACTTTCCTCCTGGGTCAGTTCTGGGAGAGGATGGTCCGAATTTACCAAAGTTGACTTCTCTGAGTGGTGAGCCAAGGTGAAAGCTGAGGTACGGGGCAGCATGTCAGCCTCTCCTTGAGAGCCTGACAGGACCGTCGCTCCCGGGAGCCAGTCATTTACTGGAAGGGAGGGTCCGCCAGGTTTGCTGCCTCAGGCATTCCACATTTACTCTCTGGGTGCCACTGGATAGATGGG
Source organism: Herpailurus yagouaroundi (assembly GCF_014898765.1). Taxonomy (NCBI): domain Eukaryota; kingdom Metazoa; phylum Chordata; class Mammalia; order Carnivora; family Felidae; genus Herpailurus; species Herpailurus yagouaroundi. The sequence continues at coordinate 38,232,537 of NW_024412421.1, read as the reverse complement.
CCAAACCTGCATCTATCATCCCCAGTGCTGACTGCCACCTGCTTGTCTGCAGATCGCTTCCGTATACACCCTGACAATTCAAGCTGCTGACCTCCAAGGTGAAGGCTTAAGTTCTACAGGGACAGCTGTGATCACAGTCACCCACAGCAATGCTAACCCTCCCCGCTTCAGCCCAACTTTGGTAAGTCCAGCCAAAGTCAATGGATGTCTCGTGACCTATGTTCTACAGTGAATTATGTGTCACTGTGTTGACAGGCAGTGTCATGATTCAAGCCTCAGCCTGGCAGTGTTTGAGAACGCTCTGGACCACATTCTCTGATGAAAATAGGAAAATACAAGCATCCCCCGCCCCCATAAGTGTTGCACACATAACGGAAGGAGACCCAGGACTCCCAGGTGTAGTGCTGGGAGTGGGAATATATTGATCAGATCCCAATCCAGGAAACTGTCAGTATATGGGTCAGTATTGGGAGGGGACGATCTGAATTCACCAAAGTTTGCTTCTTTGAGTGGTGAGCCAAGGTGAAACTCTCCGGGTCCCAGGGAAAGGGCTGCTTGCTCTGGGCCAGGTGGTGACTCAGATGGGCAGATGAGTGTGAAAGACAGAGTCCATGACACAGACAAGATGTCATTGTCCTAGGGGCACAATCGTTCACGGGGAGCCCCATCCCACTGGTTAAGAATAAAGAGACCTCGGGCCCAGGTGGCAGGAACTGACACAGGGATTCTTTGAGGACGTGCGGTACAGGACACTTGGATGAGCAAAAGGACAGAAGGAGTTTATTGTAAAGAAACAGAGTGGGGGACAGACAGGCTTGGGGGCAGCTGAGCCTTATGAAGGCTAGAAAACAGTGTCTGGAAACCCCTAGGAATCCAAGTCACCTTGTCTGTCTGTCCCTCTCCCTCACACTGTCTCATCTTTATACATCTGTTTAATTCTCACTCTGCAGCCTGACTCTGTCTGTGCATATTTGCATAGTCATTCTATCTCTTCAACCATTGGACATTTACTTCGTACCTACTTGTGGCCAGGTCCTGTCCCAGGCATGGGGACATCTGTGATGACACAGACAAAAAACCCGGGTCTTTGGGAGATGAAATTCTCCCAGGGGACACATGACCCTCCTGTGGCCCTCAAGCCCCTGCCCATCCCCCTGGCCTCACTACTCAACTGGCCCTCCCTGAGCTCCGGCCTTTGTGCTTCCTTGCTGGTCTTTCAACATACCAGTCATGCCCTTGTCTCAGCACTTCCCTCCTCCTCGGAGAAGACCACACTCAAACCCATTGCCTGCCACCCCCTGCCAAAGCTCATTCTCAGCTCATCTCACCATCTTGATTGTTGTACTTGTTCAGGTCTTTAGGACTGTCCCTTCCTCTTGCCACTTTGTGTCACGTCAGTGCACCTGGCGATGCTGCCTCGATATTTCCTCAAGGAAGGAAGGTCCCAGGTGCCTTTATGTATTCTCAGTTGAGGCAACAATTGGAATGGAATCAAAGTCTCTGCGTTCCAACCACAAATCCCCATCGCAATGGCCTGAGAGGACTCTCTAGACAGGGTGTGGAGCCGGGGGCAGGGCACAGGCATCCTTCCCGTGATAAGGGTGGTGTCTCAGTGGGGCCCCAGTGGGCAGTCCCATGTGGGCCTCTCCAGTGGCTCAGGGTAGGGCAGGAACCTCCCAGCTCTCGGTGCTAACTCAGGCAGCAGTCACACCAGTAGTGTCTCACTGGGAAACAGAGGTATCTGTACCTGCTCAGGGTGCAGACCAACCAAGAACAACTGTCAGTTCCCAGTTACTGAGCAGTTTATGTCTACACATTTTACCTGCATGATCTCAACCTCCTGAGGCAGACATCCTTTCATCTACACACCCAGAAAAGTCAACAGGATTGGCTGAAAACCATGACGGGTTTATTGCTCTATGTAACACAATCCAGACACAGAAGGCCCCAGCTTCCGGGCACACCAGGCGGCAACACAGGGACACAGGTTCCTTCTTTTTGTTCCATCTTCCTTAGCTTGTGAGTTTTGTCTTCATGGTGGCTGCTACACCAGACCACTGATCCAGTTAGAAGAGGGAGGGAAGAGATCAAGAGCCATGCCGGGTGTCTTTTTACCATAACCTCCACCAGGTAGACTTGCACTTTGACCTCACCAGCCAGAATATGGTATGTGGCCACCCCTGGCTGGAATTTGTTTAGGTAGCAGGGATTACAGAGCAGGGAATCACGCAGTGAGAATAACAGAATAACTGGCACTGACCCCATCAGGCTGGACCCCCTTGCCCACTCTTAAGCAGCCCAATGCCATAGGAGAGTCATGAGGAAGGTTCCAGGCAAAGCCTGCAGGCCTTGAGGGGTTTAACCAAGGCCTACCTGTTTGGTGGTCACCTGGCTTAAGCCCAGGGACATGGGGTCTGGATTCCATGGGCTGGCCCTGCTCAGGCCACTGGGAATGGTGACAGGGTGGTCACCTGGGTGTCTAGAGCCCCAGGCTCTGAGCTGCTTTCTCTCAGGGGAGATGGGCCAGACCCTTGGCATAAAGTCCAGGGATGTGCTCAAGGCAGTGGGCCTTGGATTTAGGTCCCAAGCATCCCCTTCTCAGTCCTGTAGCTGTGACCTTAGTGTTTCTGTGCCCCTCCCCAAAATCAGAGGTGATGGTAGCCCTGGTCTCCTAAACTGCAGTACAGATTAGGGTCTGTCTGCTCCCACTGGTGCTACCCTGACAGCAATACAGATCAGTTAGCCTTGTTGAATGGAGAAGAAGTTGTCTGACCTCCCTGTGTTTATCATCTATGGAAGGGGGGGGGGTGGCCAGTGATTTTGTCCTCTGGGGGTATATGAGGACCACAGTAAATAATGTACAGGAAGGTGCTAATAGGAATTCATTCATGGGCTGGAATTGGAACCAGTCTGACCTCAGAGAGCACACTGTCTCTACTCTGGAAGATGTATCCGAAAAATAATTGAGTTAATTCTTCTGAACCCACTGCTGGACGTGCTACAGTTAGGAAGCCCATCCTTCTCTGTCCTTTGTTCCCAAGACAGGTACGCCAGGATACAAAGAGACAGAGAACAGCAGAGGCTCACGTGCCTGAATTCCCTGTAACCGAAATGCAGAGACACTTGTAGACGTCACCTTATCATCCACAGAGTCCTGGGCAATAAACCCAGCGGCCCTCCCAAGGTGACTAGGGCTGGAGTCAGGGTCACACCTGAGCCTGGAAGGTGTTCCAGCAGAGCCCTCCTAACAGTCTCGTGTGCAGGATGTAAGACAGAGACACTTGCTCCCCACGGAGACTGAGTCAGAAGGGACCTGACAGCGAGGTGCGGGGGACAGGCTGGAGGAGCCGCTCTAGGTCCAACTTCTCGCTTGGCTCCTGAGCCTGCGGGGCTGATGGCCTCAGCTGGGATCTGAGGAGCTTCGCACGGTGGCTGCAACCTGAGAACAGAGCCCGGAATGGCTGCACTTGGCCAGGGGCACATACCCTCCTCGGCTGACGCACACTTTGGGGTCCAAGCTTCAGGAGCTAGGAGACACGGTTTCACCCTTTCCCGTCCCTTCGGCACAGAGTGGAAGTAGACACTGAGCTGTTGGAAGCCCCACCGCTGACGCACACGTCCAGGGTACTGAGCAGGGCCTTTGCAGGTGCCCCTCACTGTCGCTCAGGCCAAGAGACACCCGCTTCAAGAAAAGACCCTTCTACCACGGCCCATCCTGCTGAAGATCCCTTGAGGCTGCCACAGGCTGCTTCCCAGGTCCCCACACAGGATGTCAAGGACGAGTGTCTGTGTCCTTCTCTTGCAGTACACGGGCCAGGTGTTTGAAAACAAGGTGGATGCAGGGATACTGAGACTGAAGGTGAAGAGAGAAGATGCCCCAGGCTCTCCAGCAGGGAAGGCAGCGTTTTCCATCCTGAATGACAGAGCAGGCCTCTGCACTGTCACCACGGACCCGGAGACCAACAATGGCCTTTTGAAAACAGCCAAGGTAGGTGTGAGTTCTAAGGAGGTGGCCGCCATGATCGATTGGCTCTGTCCACCCTGAACCAAGACAGGAGCAGACACCACACTCCTCACACCAGGAAGGCAGTTTCCCAGTGGGGGCCTTCTACTGCGATGGGGGTCCCCCCCGGTCCTTGCATCAAAACAGCCATGCCATCACCCTGGACCTCAGAAATGCTGCCTAATTAACAGCTTTTTCCCAGAAAAACACTAACCTGGGATGTTTTCAGAGAGCTACACTGGGACAGGGGTCTTCATCTGGGTTCCTCCAAAAGTGGGAGGGGCCCCAGAAGCACTGAGAAGGGGTGAGTGGGACAGGAAGTGGGGAGAGAACAGGAGGCTCAAGAATAGAGGACTCAGGCCTCCAGAGTCATTGTGAGCAATGCCTGAGCAGTCGTCTCATCTGAGACATTTGTCTCCCTTCCCTTATGCTTAGAACTGTTGCTTTACCCCTAGAGGCAGGAAGCCAGGTCCCCTGAGCCACAGTGGTCTTCAGAGTGGGCACAGGGGACTGGAACCATCTACTCCCCATTCCCCCGGATAAACTGAAGATAAACTATCAAAAAGAGAGAGAGAAACAAAAAGATAGGCAACTGGGTGTCTCAGTCCGTTAAGTGTCAGACTCTTGATCTCGGCTCAGGTCATGATCTCACGGGTGGAGAGTTCACGCCCCACGTTGGGCTCCTTGCTGGCAGTCCTGAGCCTGTTTGGGATTCTCTCTCTCCCTCTCTCTTTCTGCCCTTTCCCCGCTTATGCGCACATGCACATCCATGCACTCGCTCTCGCTCGCTCGCTCTCTCAAACATAAAAAAATAAACAAAAACAAACAAACAAACAAAAAAAACAAGAAGGGGAGGGAGGGAGCCAATATGGCGGAACAGCATGGAAGTTTTTTGTGTGTCTCGCATGCATGAAATACAGCCAGACCAACACTAAACTATCCTGCACACCTAGAAAACTGATTGGAGGACTAACACAACAATCTGCACAACCTGAACCACAGAATTCAGCAGGGATGCGGCGCGGAGAGCTGAACTGGGGGAGAGAGAAACCACGGGAAGGGAGGCGCTTCTGCGGGCAGAGAGAGGACGGAGACTGGGGAGGGGGGAGAATACGGGAAAAGCACCCTTCCCCAAAAGCAGCTGGAGAGAAAGCGGAAAATTAGAAACAGCCGCAGGGGCTGAACTAAAAAAGGAGAAAGGCGAGGGTTTAAATTCCATTAAGACTGTAAACAAGGGGAATGCAGAGTCTGAAACTCCACAGCTCCATACCTGGTGGTGCTCGGGTCGGAAGTGTGAATCCCCAGGAGCAGAGTGGAGTCCGGGAGGTTCTTGGGCCACACGGGAAAAAGTGGTTCCAGTGCTGGAAGAACATTTGGTAGAGACTGTTGAGGCCACCTGGTCGCAGAAGACCCCAGAGAACAGCCACATTCGCTGGTGCTGGAACAAGGTCATTAAGGGTGAAGCCTGGTGCCACGTGTGTGTTGTGATTTTCCATGGTCCCTAAAACACTGCTGCTACACTGTCTCGCGAACTTTTTTGGGGGTGGCCTGGCACCTGGCTGCAGTCTCGGGGTACCGGCAACAGCGGGGTCCAGCAGGAGCTCCTGGGTGCAGCCGACATTCGGCCATTGCCCATTCGGCCATTGCTCGGTGAGACCCTCCCGCAGAGGGGCGGAACGGGTCAAAGCCGCAATCTTTCGGAAATAAGGGGCCAGGGAAAAGAGCCGCGTCTAAGACAAAACTCAGGAGAGAGTTACGGACTGGGGCCTGGTCACGGAGAGTGAAAAAGCAGGGAGTGGATGAGAGCTGAAGACAGAGGACCGGTGCGCAATTGCTGATCTGGGAGAACAGGCTGGATAGCTGGGCGGCGCTATTTTCACCACTCCCACACATGCGCATTCGCACCCACCTGCAACACTCCACCCCAGTAGGCTAGCAGCGCCATCTAGGGGAGAGCGGCGCTGTTACAGCGAGCCCCGCCCAACTGGGCCAACTTCGCTCTTCAAGAACACAAGGCTCACCACCGGCTTGGTTTATGGACTATAAAGCGCTTCATAGTCTGCCTTCTACAGGAAAACGAAGTAATTTCCGTCGTATTTCAATCTGTTAGCAGGTCCATCTATTCAATTTTCTTTTTTCTTCTCTTTTTTGTTTCTTTTCTTTTTCTTGAAAACACAAAGGGAAAAAATTCATTTTTATTTTCAATTTTTATTAAAAATATTTTTCTTTAATTTTTTCTACTATATTCTTTACTTTTGTGTAAATTTTTTTCAAATTCTATTTTACTTCCATCATTTCATTTTAGTCTACTTCAGTGTATTCATTTTTTCAAGTTTTCAAACGATTTCCTTTTTCCCCCCCCTTTTTTATCTAACCTATCAAGCCACTTTCAACAATCAAAACACACCTAGGATCTAGCATCACATATTCGATTTTGTGTGTGTGTGTTTAATTTTTTAATTTTATTTTTTTAATTTTAATTTTTTCTACCTCATTAATTCCTTTTCTCCCTTCAAAATGATGAAACAAGGGAATTCACTCCAAAAGAAAGAGCACGAAGAAATGACAGCCAGAGATTTAACCAATACAGATACAAGCAAGATGTCTGAACCAGAATTTAGAATCATGATAATAAGAATACTAGCTGGAGTTGAAAATAGATTAGAATCACTTTCTGCGGAGATAAAAGAAGTAAAAACTAGTCAGGATGAAATAAAAAATGCTGTAACTGAGCTGCAATCACGGATGGATGCAGCGGCAGCAAGGATGGAGAATCAGCGATATAGAGACAAACTTATGGAGAATAATGAAGCAGAAAAAAAGAGGGAGATTAAGGCAAAAGAGCACGATTTAAGAATTAGAGAAACCAGTGACTCATTAAAAAGGAACAACATAGGGGCGCCTGGGTGGCGCAGTCGGTTGAGCGTCCGACTTCAGCCAGGTCACGATCTCGCGGTCCGTGAGTTCGAGCCCCGCGTCGGGCTCTGGGCTGACGGCTCGGAGCCTGGAGCCTGTTTCCGATTCTGTGTCTCCCTCTCTCTCTGCCCCTCCCCCGTTCATTCTCTGTCTCTCTCTGTCCCAAAAATAAATAAACGTTGAAAAAAAAAATTTAAAAAGGAACAACATCAGAATCATAGGGGTCCCAGAAGAGGAAGAGAGAGAGAGAGGGGTACAAGGGTTATGTGAGCAAATCATAAAAGAAAACTTTCCTAACCTGGGGAAAGACACAGACATCAAAATCCAGGAAGCACAGAGGCCTCCCTTTAGATTCAACAAAAACCGACCGTCAACAAGGCGTATCGTAGTTAAATTCACAAAATACCAGGCAAGGAGAGAATCATGAAAGCAGCAAGGGAAAAAAAGTCCTTAACCTACAAGGGAAGACAGATCAGGTTTGCGGCAGACCTTTTGACAAAACTTGGCAGGCCAGAGAGGAGCGGCAGGATATATTTAATGTGCTGAATTAGAAAAAATATGCAGCCAAGAATTCTTTATCCAGCAAGGCTGTCATTCAAAATAGAAGAAGAGATAAAAAGTTTCCCAAACAAAAATTAAAGGAGTTTGTGACCACTAAACCAGCCCTGCAAGAAAATTTAAGGGGGACTCTCTCAGAGGAGAAAAGATGAAAATATTAAATAAATAAATAAATAAATAAATAAATAAATAAGTACCAAAAGCAACAAAGATTAGAAAGGACCAAAGAACACCACCAGAAACTCCAACTCTACAAGCAACATCATGGCAATAAATTCATTATCTTTCAGTACTCACTCTAAATGTCAATGGACTCAATGCTCCAATCAAAAGACATAGGGTAACAGAATGGATAAGAAAACAATATCCATCTATATGCTGTTTACCAGAAATCCACTTTAGACCTAAAGACACCATCAGATTGAAAGTAAGGGGATGGAGAACCATCTATCATGTTAATGGTCAACAAAAGAAAGCCAGAGTAGCCACACTTATATCAAACAATCTAGATTTTAAAATAAAGACTGTATCAAGAGATGCAGAAGGGCATTATATCATAATCCAGGGGTCTGTCCACCAAGAAGACCTAACAATTGTAAACATTTATGCACCAAATGTGAGACACCAAAATATATAAATCAATTAATCATAAATATAAAGAAACTCATCTATAGTAATACCATAATAGTAGGAGACTTCAACACCCCACTCACAGCAATGGACAGATTATCTAATCAAAAAATCAACAAGGAGACAATGGCTTTGAATGACACACTGGACCAGATGGACTTAACAGAGATATTCAGATCATTTCATCCTAAAGCAGAAGAATATACGTTCTTCTCCAGTGCACATGGAACATTCTCCAGAATAGACCACATACTGGGACACAAATCAAGTACAAAAAGATCGAGATCATACCATGCATATTTTCCGACCACAACACTATGAAACTCGAAATCAACTGCAAGAAAAAATTTGGAAAGGTAACAAATACTTGGAGACTAAAGAACATCCTACTAAAGAATGAATGGGCTAACCAAGAAGTTAAAGAGGAAATTAAGAAGTATATGGAAGCCAATGAAAATTATAACACTACAACCCAAAACCTCTGGGACACAGCAAAGGCGGTCATAAGAGGGAAGTACATAGCAATCCAGGCCTTCCTAAAGAAGGAAGAAAGATCTCAGATACACAACCTAACCTTACACCTTAAAGAGCTGGGAAAAGAACAACAAATAAATGAAACCAGAAGCTGGCTCTTTGAAAGAATTAACAAAATTGATAAGCCACTAGCCAGTTTGATCAAAAAGAAAAAAGAAAGGACCCAAATAAATGAAATCAAGAATGAAAGAGGAGAGATCACAACCAACACAGCAGAAATAAAAACAATAATAAGAGAATATTATGAGAAATTATACGACAATAAAATGGGCAATCTGGAAATAATGGACAAATTCCTAGAAATATATAAACTACCAAAACTGAAACAGGAAGAAATAGGAAATTTGAACAGGCCCATAACCAGTAAAGAAATCGAATTAGTAATCAAAAATCTCCCAAAGAACAAGAGCCCAGGGCCAGATGGCTTTCCAGGGGAAATTCCAGGGGAATTTTAACAAACATTTAAGGAAGAGTTAACACCTATTCTCTTGAAGCTGTTCCAAAAAATAGAAATGGAAGGAAAACTTCCAAACTCTTTCTATGAAGCCAGCATTAGTTTGATTCCAAAACCAGACAGAGACCCCACAAAAGAGGAGAACTATAGACCAATTTCCCTGATGAATCTGGACACAAAAACCTTCCACAAGATATTAGCCAACCAGACCCAACAATACATTAAAAATATTATTCACCATGAACAAGTGGGATTTATAGCTGGGATGCAGGGCTGGTTCAATATCCGCACAACAATCAATGTGATTGATCACATCAATAAAAGAAAGGACAAGAATCACATGATCCTCTCAATAGATGCAGAGAAAGCATTTGACAAAATACAACATCCTTTCTTGATAAATACCCTCAAGAAAGTAGGGATAGAAGGATCATACCTCGAGATCATAAAAGCTATATATGAACGACCCAATGCTAATATCATCCTCAATGGGGGAAAACTGAGAGCTTTACCCCTAAGGTCAGGAACAAGACAGGGATGTCCACTCTCACCACTGTTATTCAACATAGTATTGGAAGTCCTAGCCTCTGCAATCAGACAACACAAAGAAATAAAAGGCACCCAAATCGGCCAGGAGGAGGTCAAACTTTCACTCTTCGCAGATGACGTGGTACTCTATATGGAAAACCCTAAAGATTCCACCAAAAAACTGCTAGAAGTGATCCATGAATTCAGCAAAGTGGCAGGATATAAAATCAACACACAGAAAGCGGTTGCATTCCTATTCACCAACAATGAAGCAACAGAAAGAGAAATCAAGGAATTGATCCCATGTACAATTGCACCAAAACCATAAAACACCTAGGAATAAATCTAACCAAAGAGGTAAAAAATCTATACACTGAAAACAATAGAAAGCTTATGAAAGAAATTGAAGAAGACACAAAAAAATGGAAAAAGATTCCATGCTCCTGAATAGGAAGAGTAAATATTGTTAAAATATTGACACTACCCAAAGCAATCTACATATTCAATGCAATCCCTATCAAAATAACACCAGCATTCTTCACAGGGCGACAACAAATAATCCTAAAATGTGTATGGAACCAGAAAAGACACCGAATAGCCAAAGCAACCTTGGAAAAGAAAACCAAAGCAGGAGGCATCATAATCCCGGACTTCAAGCTGTATTACAAAGCTGTAATCAGCAAGACAGTATGGTACTGGCACAAGCACAGACACTCAGATCAATGGAACAGAACAGAGAACCCAGAAAGGAACCCGCAAACGTATGGCCAACTAACCTTTGACGAAGCAGGAAAGAATATCCAATGGAATAAAGACAGTCTCTTCAGCAAGTGGTGATGGGAAAACTGGACAGCGACATGCAGAAGAATGAATCTGGACCACTTTCTTGCACCAGACACAAAAATAAACTCAAAATGGGTGAAAGACCTAAATGTAAGACAGGAAGCCATCAAAACCCTCGAGGAGAAAGAAGGCAAAAACCTCTTGGATCTTGGCCGCAGCAACTTCTTACTCAACACGTCTCCAGAGGCAAGGGAAACTAAGCAAAAATGAACTACTGGGACCCCATCAAAATAAAAAGCTTTTGCACAGCGAAGGAAACAATCAGCAAAACTAAAAGTCAACCAACAGAATAGGAGAAGATATTTGCAAACGACACATCAGATAAAGGGTTAGTATCCAAAATCTATAAAGAACTTATCAAAGTCAACACCCCCCCCCAAAAAATAATCCAGTGAAGAAATGGGCAAAAGACATGAACAGACACTTCTCCAAAGAAGACATCCAAATGGCCAACAAACACATGAAAAAATGCCCAACTTCACTCATCATCAGGGAAATACAAATCAAAACCACAATGAGATACCTCCTTACACCTGTCATAATGGCTAACATTAACAACTCAGGCGACAACAGATGTTGACAAGGATGTAGAGAAAGAACTCTTTTGCACTGTTGGTGGGAATGTAACCTGGTGCAGCCACTCTGGAAAACAGTATGGAGGCTCCTCAAAACATTAAAATAGAACTACCCTACGACCCAGCAATTGCGCTACTAGGTATTTATCCAAAGGATACAGGTGTGCTGTTTCGAAAGGACTTATGCACCCCAATGTTTATAGCAGCACTATCGACAATAGCCAAAGTATGGAAAGAGCCCAAATGTCCATCGATGGATGAATGGATAAAGAAGATGTGGTATACATATACAATGGAGTATTACTCGGCAATTGAAAAGAATGAAATCTTGCCATTTGCAACTACATGGATGGAACTGGAGGGTATTATGCTAAGAAATTAGTCAGAGAAAGACAAATACCATGTGACCTGACTCATATGAGGACTTTAAGAGACAAAACAGATGAACATAAAAGAAGGGAAGCAAAAATAATATAAAACAGGGAGGGGGACAAAACAGAAGAGACTCATAAATATGGAGAACAAACAGAGGGCTACTGGAGGGGTTGTGGGAGGGGAGATGGTCTAAACGGGTAAGGGCACTAAGGAATCCACTCCCGAAATCATTGTTGCAGTATATGCTAACTAATTTGACTGTAAATTTAAAAAATAATGAAATGAAAATAAAAAAAAACAAGAGGGAATGTAAGGAGTCATGGTGGAGAAGGACAATCTCAGGAACTTCTGCTTGGCTGAGGAGTGACTGGGGAGGGAGTAGTCACTTACTGCTCCTTGTGCCAGGATACCAGGACGCCTAGAATAAACATGGAAAAGGCCAAAGGCGGCATCTCGACAAGGCTGGGGGACAGAAGCGCTAAAAGTCAAGAACTCCACCAAGGACATGCCCCAGAACATTTGTCGACCTGCATGAAACTGGAGTATTGTGCCAGCAGGCGGCAAATCGACCCCTTGGGAATAACCACATGCCTTGCGGGTGGTGCCGAGGCCTGAGTCAGGAGGACCCAATCCCAGCTGACTCCTGGCCCAACCATCTGGGGACTCTTTCAGATAATTCTGCTCAGGGCCCACCACCCATGTTGTCCCTGTGTAGGATAATAAAACAGAGAGCTAACACAGGGTCCCAAGAAGTGCCACGGGCTGTTTATGTACTAACACACTCAGTATTCACTCCAGCAGGGAAGTGCTGCAATTATGGACAGGCGACGATGGGGAAAATGAGGTTCAGAGCAGTGAGGTCACCTGCTTGGGCTGCACAGTAAGCGGCAAAGCCAAAACCCTCACCACAGTCCCCCTCTTCACTGCTATGTTAAGTGCGAAGTATCCAAGCGCCAGCTCAGCACAGAGCACTCCCTGTCATGGCCGCTTCTGCCCTGCCAATGGGCCTCGGGTCAGGCCAGCCTCGGCCAGAGGGAATTCTGAGATTCGCGGCTGGGATGATGTCCATGCTGAAGCAGGGGCTGGGCCTTCTACCCCGGTGCACTCACACGGCTGGGCACACGTGGCCGTCGGGGAGTCCTGGCTCAGGACTAGTCCAGGGGTGCATGATGATATGAAACCTCTACCACAGTTCTTTGAAATGAGAACTGGCCTACAAAGCTCAGAAACGGGAGCTTTCTGGTTGCTCCTTATACCAGCCACTATTGCTACATAACAAATCACCCCACACGCAACTCAGTGGCTTAAAAAATGGAACAGTTTTTTACCTCCATGGGTCAGGAATTCAGGAAAGACTCAGTGATTCTGAGTCAGGGTCTCTCCCACAGTTGTGGCCAGGACTGGAGGTGACCAGGACTGGAGGCCGGGGGCTCAAATGAGCTTCCTCATAGCATGGTGACCTCAGGGCTCTCTGACTTCACGCTCCAGTGAGCAAGGGCGGGGTGCCTCATCTTGGGTAACAAAGCCTTGAAGTCAGAATGCATGACACTGGCAACCTGCAGTAGGAGAAACCACGATGGAAGCCTGCTGGGGTTCACGGGAAGGGGACGTGGGCCCCGCTTCTGGGCGATGTGCTCAGGAAAGCACGTGCGAAGGGTGATGTTCTGTGGCCATCTTTGGAACACAGCCCGCCGTACCAAGCTGTGGCCTTCCCTCAAGACAGGCAGAGGGTAGCAAGCCAGGGCCTGAGCGCTCTTGCAGGCCAGCAAAAGGGAGGCCTCCTGTGCCAAGTCCTGGAAAGCTATGTGCCTGAGTCCCCTGACCGCCCTCTGCTATGTTCTTCAGGGCTTGGATTTTGAGACCACGCAGCAGTACGTCCTTTACGTGACAGTGGTGGATGCAGCGCCCTTGGCATCTCTCTTCACCTCTACGGCCACGGTCACCGTGGACGTGTTGGACGTGAATGAGGCCCCTGTCTTTGTACCCCTGATACAGATGGTGGAAATGCCCAAGGACACCAGTGTGGGCCAGGAGATCACATCCTACAGGGCCCAGGACCCAGACAGCTTCCGCTCTCAGGAAATCAGGTAGGACTGGAGGTGTGGCTTGGCCTTGCTGCCGTTCGGACCTGCTCAAGGCACCCAGGGCTGAGACCCAGCCACGTGCCTGGAGAGCTGGCCGGAGGAAATACTTAAATCTGTCAGCCCCCAGTAGCTCATTATGCCCCGGGAGGGTGGTTGGGGGACACATGGCCCCAGCCCTGTAAGAACCGAGGGTTTATCCCTTTCAGGTACCAGATAGGGCACGACCCCAGCCATCAGCTGGACATCAGCTCAGAAACAGGCGTCATTTCCACTCGAGCCAGTCTGCACGAGGACAGCGTGGAGAACCACACATTTTCGGCTGTTGTCATAGCTGTAGACAACGGCAGGGGCTTGGATGTTTCATCTTTGGGCGACATCCCTCTGTTGATATGATGCTCTGATGCCCAGCTCCACGTTGCGGCTGAGCTTGCGTACATTATCTCAACACATCTTTCCCAGAAGCTGATGAGGAGGGACTGTGTTCTCTTACCTGTTTTACTGAAAACACAGGATTGAGATTGCGATGAAAACACAGGATTGAGGAGTGAAAACGATCCTCCCAGCATCCCAGGGGGCAAGGAGGGGCTTGAGCCAGGCTGTCCAGGCTTCCGAGCAAAATCACTCAGGGGGTCCAGCCTGGCTGCTGTGTTACAGCAAAGGTGACCGTGGGCACAGCACCACCCGCGCTGGGAAGAGAGTGGCAGGATCTGCCTCCAGACACCCTAAGGGACAAAGTGCACACATACTGGCCCATGTCACACACACCTTCAACAAATACCCATTTGCACACTCACATGTGCACATTCACATTCACATAGATCACATTAAAACAGTCACTCATGCACACTCCCACAGACTAACATCCATGCAGACTCACAAGCTCATACGTGCACACGCACACATCATACACATTCACACGAATTGTCACACTCACACACACACTCTCATAAGACCCTGCTCAGGTCACGTTGCCTGTGGCCACCAGCACCTGGCAAACCGTACCCATAAATGGTGGTGCTAAGGGCCCAGTGAGTACTCAGGGCGCTGTGCAGAAGCTGCGTTTAAATTTTTTTTTTTAATGTTTTATTTATTTTTGACAGAGAGAGAGAGCATGAGCGGGGGAGCGTCAGAGAGAGAGGGAGACACAGAATCCGAAGCAGGCTCCAGGCTCTGAGCCATCAGCACAGAGCCCGATGCGGGGCTCAAACTCACAGGCTGCGAGATCATGACCTGAGCCGAAGTCGGACGCTCAACCGACTGAGCCAACCAGGCGCCCCGAAGCTGCGTTTAGAGTTAGATTAGAGAGGAGACAAACGGTAAGATCAAGCAGCCCCTTTTCAGGCTGGCTCAGTCACCCAGTGAGAGATAGGACCATGGGGAGGGGCCCCGGGGGGGGGGGACAGCAGACCTCATGGGACGGTGTTTAAGTTGGAGGAACTGTAGCGGCTCACAATTGTAGGGTCTGATCTCCTCTGTCTCATTCCCCCTTAGGGCAACCTCCAGCCATGGGGACCAGGACCCTTCTCCTCACTTTCTCTCACACAGACTGTCCAGTGGCAGACTCACAGTGCCTTTCCATCTGCCGGCGGGGACGAGAGCCTGAGGCTGTAAGTATGGGCCACCAGGGCCTTTCGCCAAACGCTTGCCTTTCTAGGGTCCCCATGGGTTGTCAAGATGAGCTCCCAGGTGAGTATCCAGCCTTGTCACCAGGATCGGCAAGGCACCGTGCACAGCCAATCAGACCGTGCACTGACTTGATACATATATACCTCACACTGCAAGTGTTTTTATCATTTTTAAGTGTTTTCAAATGTTATAACTTTGAATCCAAAGATGAGCCATTTAAACATCTACTATGACAATTTTCTGGTAGATGAGGACCTTGAAGATGAAGCGCCTTATTCTGATTTGCCTAGAGGTGCCACAAGGGACCTTGTCACCTTCTCATTAGGGAAGTTCCCAGTGTGCAATGTCCCCATGATAATCTTGGTTCTCAGAGAGGGCTGGCTGCCAGGATGCCAGGCAGGGGCTGAGGGTCTCAAGTGACTTGCGAAAGGGGCAGGGGCCCTAGACACTGAAGTTCCCGTCTGGGTGGAGGCAGGATGGGGAACGGGCCCTGGAGAGGCCCTGGAAGGAACTGCGACAACTCCCTTCCCCCCACCTTCTCTCCCGGCCACTAAGTTCTCTCTTGGGACAAAGAGTGTCAGGTCTCTAGAAAGGGAGTCACAGGGCACACCCCCACGAAGGTTTCATGGTTGTTCTTGTCAGTTTACTTATGGCAGTTGAGACGACTTAGCGATTCTAAGAGTACAAAAATAAAAAAATCTAAGAGTTCAAAGAAAGGTTAAAGAGCAAAAATAAGTAACCCCATCCACAGTTGCTTGTCCCAGAGTGGCTGCTGGTGTAAGTCTGCTGGTAGCATACTAGAAAGTATTCCAGGTCTTGGCCTCTCTGTGCCTCCTCTGTAAAATGGGGTTAATAATACTTACATCATGAGGTGGCCGTGAGGATTAAGTGAGCAAAGCTTTTAATGTAGCTGAAGCTATACACACACTCAGAGCAGAAAGGTATAGACGCCTCCCCCTGTTTACACCCTGTGTCATGCCTTGCGGCTAGTCACTACTCCAGGACACTGTTACACGCAAATGGACCTCATTCTCTTTAATGGGCTGCAGAGCATGCCGGTCTGTTAACAGAGCTCATTTATTTAATTGTCCCCAGTGGAGACATCTGGTTGTTTCTCATCCATCGTACCCACGGGTGTTGGCAAAAACAGGTGTGAGCCTCTCTTTGGGGTTATCTCCTGTAAACATAATCCCAGCCAAACGTCATGTGTGTTTAAATCTCAAATAGGGGCGCCTGGGTGGCACAGTCGGTTGAGCGTCTGACTTCAGCCAGGTCATGATCTCGCTGTCCATGAGTTCGAGCCCCGCATCAGGCTCTGGGCTGATGGCCTGGAGCCTGTTTCCGATTCTGTGCCTCCCTCTCTCTCTGCCCCTCGCCCGTTCATGCTGTCTCTCTCTGTCCCAAAAATAAATAAACGTTGAAAAAAAAATTTAAATCTCAAATAGATATTTTTTTATTTAAAAAAATTTTAAGTTTATTTCTTTTTGAGAGAGAGAGAGAGAGACAGAGACAGAGCATGAGCATGAGAAGGGGAGGAGCAGAAAGAGAGGGAGACACAGAACCGGAAGCAGGCTCAAGGCTCCCAGCTGTCAGCATAGAGCCAGATGCGGGGATCCAACCCACGAACAGTGAGATCATGACCCGGGAGGAAGTCGGACACCTAACTGACTGAGCCACCCAGGCACCCCTCAAATAGATATTCTTTTTTTTTTTTTTTTTTTTTTAATCTTTATTCTTGAGAGAGAGACAGAGCGTGAGCAGGGGAGGAGCAGAGAGAGAGGGAGACACAGAATCCGAAGCCGGCTCCAGGCTCTGAGCCGTCAGCACAGAGCCCGACTTGGGGCTCAAACTCACAAACCGCGAGATCATGACCTGAGCCAAAGTCCGAGGCTCCACCGACTGAGCTACCCAGGAGCCCCGCAAATAGAGATCTCTTAATTAACTCCAAAGTAGGTGTAACCAGCACACTCCCAACCTTTGCTAGGAGGGTCTTCTTCCCTGACTTGAAGGGGTGTGATTCTTAACCTACACACAGTCCATGCTCACCATCCAGTAGTTGGAAAATGCCCTTTGACAGCAAGAAAAAGGTTCCCTACCTAGAACAACACAACCAGTCAACCAACATGGTGGTGTAGACCTTTCCAGATGTTAAATATAGAGTGCCCTTACTTATGTTACATAAAATATTTTATGTGCAAGAACTTCAATATGGCGATGGACTGAGCGATACCCGTCCGCTCAGTTCTGTCACTTGCTCCTCTCTCCCAGGCCCTAAGCTGTCAGTGTGCAGAGCCTCCCTAGAGGTGGGGGTCCAGAGGGGCGTAAGGGGAGAGAGGTAGGTAGACAGCTTCGCCTCATCTCAGCCTTGGGAGTTACTGCCGAGGGTTTTACAGAACCGGACAGGAAACTGAGGCACCGTCACGTGGTCTCTCAGGGCCGTCAGGGCAGTCAGGGCAGCCCGCGGCCCACGCTGATCTCCGCCGGACCTACTCGTCCCGCCCCCGCCCCGCCTGCGGCGCAACAGACCCGGAACGGACGCCCCTCCCCCCTCCGCCCCCGCGCCCCCCGCCGCGCCCCGCCCCAAACCCCACCTCCCGCCGGTGCCCTCAACTTCACTTCCGGCCCTGGGAGGAGCCTCCGCGGCCCCCGCAGGTCTGTGCGCCCCCGTCGCCACGCCAGAGCTCCGCAGCGAAGCCCGCTCGGACACCCCTGGTGGACACCGAGGTGTAGCCGCCCTCCCCGCCACCGCGCCGCGCACCCCACCTGGGTTTGGCCCGACACGTGGCCCTCGGGTCCTGGGAGGGGCCAGGGTGAGGGCAGGGGCGGACTCGGGCAGGTACCTGCGTCCCAGGACCACCGTTCTAGGGGTGGTGGACGTGGGCGGCTCCGGCATGAGTTCGGGGGCCGCTCCGCGACTGCGGGCGCTCCAGCGACACCTGGGCTCCTCGGAGGTAGGGGGCGGGTCCGGACGCTGGGTTCCTGGCTCGTCGCGGCCTGGGGGGCTAAGGTCCGAGGTGGCGCATGAGCCAGGGGCTCTGGGAGAAAGAGGAGATGGGGTCTGACCAACCCCTGCCCGCACTGACTGGCTGGAGAAGGAAGCCCGTGTGTGGAGATGCCCTTCAGTGGCTGGGCGGAGGGGAGGGGGCCCTAGTAGGGTCTAGTGTGGGGGAATGGGGGTCAGACCAGCATTGTTTATGAAGCGTTTTTCAGTGTTTTGGCCCCACAGCCTCACGTAGCTGACTCAGGGACTCCAGCCCAACCCCGCCTCCTCCAGGGTCCAGGGGCAGCTGGGGACTCTGTCCTCTGGGGCTGTTTACTCCGAGGCTGCGGTCTCTACGCCAGTGCGGACACAGGGCTGGGCCCCACACGCTCATCCCTGTCCCTCTCTCGTGGTTCAGGGCAGAGGCATGGAGCTGGTCAGCAGCCCGCTGACCACGCATGTGCTGGACACGGCCTCAGGGCTCCCAGCCCAGGGCCTCTGCCTCCGTCTGTCCAGGCTCGAGGACCATGGCCAGCAGTGGACGGAGCTGAGAAAAAGGTAGGCTTGAGAGTCCCAGAGAGTCCAGATAGCCAGGAAGTGTGGGCTGGATGGCAGTGCTGACCACCGTGCTATGGTCCCCTCAGCCTCGGGGCCAAAGAACACACTGGTGCGGCCTCACAGCCCCAGTGCCTACTGGGCCGGGAGCCAGGGCTTGCCTCTCCCTGAGGGCAGGGTTGGCTGAGGCCTGAAGTGTCATCTGAACGCCTCACTGTCACCGTGATTAATAGGTAACCTTGTGCCAGGCAGTGCACTGAACACTTTTCTTGTGTTCTTATTCTCACTACAGCCTGTGGCCAGGCTCCATAATTACCCCTTTTATAGTCGCGGAGACTAAGGCAGCGAGAGGCAAGCAAAAGGTGGGCGGCTCGGCAGGCCCTGGCCCCTTGCCCCAGGCTCCACTGGATTAGGCCCAGCCCAGGCCCTGCCTTGTAGCGCTGGGGCCGCCCTGAGTCTCCTGAAGGAGGCAGGTTCCCTCTGGTGGTGGGAGTGGACGGCTGAGCCCCAAGGGTTCAGGGCCTGAGGACAGAGAGCTCATCCCCTGCCCCTTCGCAGAGGCTGGGGTTCCAGGTTCTTGAAGGAATATATGGAGTCCCCCGCAGGATCCTAGAGACCCATTCCCAACTGCTCCCCCATAAACTGTGTGGGTACATGCTGCTCCTTCCAGTCGCAGCACAGAAACTTGAAAGCACAGGTGGCAGGAACAATGGGAGAACTTTCCAGACGTGACTGGGGGCTAATCAGTGAGCAAAGCGCCAGGCCCTCAGAACCCTCCATTCAGACACTCGGTACAGCTGGAAACAGGCCACCGTGAGGATGGGGGTTTGGGGACAGTTACTGATCCAGAAAGCCACACACAATATATTAAATGAAAAGGGCAAGCTATCAAACAGTATGAATAGAACAATCCATTTTAGAGTATTTTTCCAAGTTTATGAATAAGCATAGTTATGCATAGAGAAAATCTAGAAAAATATATGCCAGTATAAAGGGATTGTTGCTCATGGAATAGATTTTTTTTTTTCCTTTTCTGCTTCTCTGTACTGGAGTTCCCTAAAAAGACACTGCAGTGGTGTCCCCTAGCTGCTCTAGACCCCAGGCCCTAGAACGTGGCCTGCTGCAGGGCATTCCCGGTGACTCAGGTTGTGGAGGCGTCTGAGGCCATGGGCCGACCGACCCTGGAGAGCCAGGCAGGGGTGACTCCTCACTCCCTCCGACTCCACTCTCTCCAGCTACACCGACTCGGATGGCCGCTGCCCGGGGCTCCTGCCACCAGGCCCGATGAAGGCAGGCACCTACAAGCTGTCCTTTGACACTGAGGGCTACTGGAAGAAGAGGGGGCAGGAGAGCTTCTACCCGTATGTGGAGGTGAGGGCCGGGGGTGGGCCAGAGGGGTGGAGGCCTGTGATTCACCAAGATTCCTGCAGTGGGCAGGCTGGTCCCACCTCTCCCTGGGCGGTGGCAAGCAGTGAGTTCACCTGCTTTGAGCTCTCGGAAGAAAGGTGTCCGGGGATTTTACCACAACACACCCATCCCTGCCCTGTCCCTGGGTAAAGCTGTGGGGCAGGGCCAAAAGTGACTCAGCCCCTGTGGACAAAGGCACTCACCTGACCCTGTTCAGGGCGGATCCTTCGAGTTCCCCGAGCCGAGGGCTTTCTCCGGGGGAGGATTCAGCCCCATCCGCAGCCCTCACCATTTTCCAGTTCTCCACTGGCTTCATCTGGCCCTCGGGGCTCCAGCCCCACTTAACTTCTGCCCCCGGTCCACAGTCTGGGCTGCCTGTGTGCTGCACCGGACCCTCACTCTGTCCCGGTGCCCTCTCTGCTTCTCAGGTCGTTTTCACCATCACCAACGAGACCCACAGGTTCCATGTGCCCCTGCTGCTGAGCCCGTGGTCCTACACCACATATCGAGGAAGCTAGTGGCTGAGCCATCGCCTCCTCTGGACAACTGCTGGCCTGTGAGCATCAATCCCATCCCCACAGCTCACTGGGACACCTCAACAGAGGGCACCAGTTCACACTCCCTGCGGGAGATTCTGGCCCCCCAATTTCCAGTAGCCGCTGAGTCTCAGGCGTCAATAAAGTCAGTGCTGGCATCTGCAAGGCTGCTGCGGTTCCTGGGCTCGGCTGGTGCTGCCCTGGCCCGAGGTGGGAAGGAGGGCAGCAGGGAAGGAAGTGGTCAGGGCACCACGGGCCCTGGAGGTGCCTCTCCTCCACGTAGCCAGGCAACAAGACACACAGCAAATGTAGAAAAACTTCATTTGCAGACGATACAAATAGACAAACCGCTCCTGTCCTTGGTGAAAGGGAGTGTCATCCAGGGAGCAGTCCCAGGCGGGCACTACGTTGGGGTGCCCACGAGCCCCGCGGGACCCTGGCCCAGCGTCTGCCCAATCACGGCCGTCTCCAGAGGCTTGAAGCCCACGTTGTCCAGAGGGATTCCGAAGGCCAGGAGCTTAGCCTCATAGGTGCGCAGCAGGTCACTGTGGGCCTGTGGGGTGAGAGCAGCATCGGGAGGGGCGGAGCCACACGGAGGGTGACTCTAGCCCAGGCCTTACTCAGCTCTGGAGGGTGCAGGAGGGTGGTGGAGGAAAACCATTTAAAGCTAACCTTTACCAACGGCTCACGGTACGCCACACCTGATCATAAGCACCTTCACGTACATAACTCAGCTAACCCACAATGGGAGACGCTGCCATTATTCCTGTTTCACAGATGGGGAAACTGAAGCAGAAGATACAGACTCAGAGCAGAACTAGAGTCTGAACGTGCTCCTGGCTCCTTGCCAGGCATTTCTCATTCAAATCAGTCATCCCTGACTTCACGGGCATGACCTTCCACGTGTATATGACCCTCCCTGCCTTGTGGGTGGAGAGTGCAGGCAGGCGGCCCTCCATCCCCCGATCCCAGGAAGGCTAAGGTCTGGGCAACAGTGCTGGTGGGGCCAACACAGGCAAGGTTCCTGTCTTCCCCCCCCCCTCTGGAAAATGGATACTTTTTAAAGAGTTAAGTTAATTGCATCGGATTGGTTACAAGGGATTGAAATGCGCAGGAAATGCTTGGAGCCTGGTCTGACATCATCCTCACCATTACCAAGAAAAAGGTGCTGATGCTTGGAGCTGAGATTTAAAGGGTGAGCTCAGGCTGGGCTCCAGACAGAACTTGGGGGCTAGGTCCTGGCTCTCACCTTTTTCTGGGGGTCGGACCTCCTGACAATCAGATACATTCCCTTAGAACTGCACACACCAGTAGATGGTTCTAATTTTGCAGCTCTAAGTATCAGGGGATGCCAGAGCATATAAGGGAAGTGTCCAGATGGGCAGGGCTGAGGAAAGGCTCAGGGAGATCTGGTCACGGGCGCTGGAGCCCAGCGCCAGTGACAGGCATTGCCTCCCTCCTGGGGTTCCACAACCCAGGGTGCACAGTAGAACCAGGATGCAATGTCCACCGGCAGGTTTATGGGCTTATCTGAGTCACACTCACGGGGTGGCTGCTCGAGGTAAATGTATCTGTAGGCGGCGCTATGTCTGCATTTCCCATAGGCAAAGCCAAGGCAGAGCTGGGGGCTCACCCACAGAGGAGTGAATACCGGGTAGAGGGCCCAGGCCTCTGGGGCTCATGAGGCAGACAAGAGAAGGGTCAAGGCACTCCCTGCCACTCCCCAACAGCGGGAGGCCTCCACACTGCTGGTGGCTTTGGTGTGGGTACGGGGTGCAGCTTTCATCAGACTTACAAAGGAATGAGAGAAGCTTAGACTCGTAACTGTCCCCTACATAGAAGAAGCAAAGGAGGCCCACCAGTCACCCCAGAGGCCAGGTCAGCAAGAGTAAAGGGTCAAACAGGGAGACAGGGACAGAGCACCCTCATTTAGTAGGCATCCACTGGGCAGGCCCCTGTAAGGGACACCAGGACCATGGCCAGAGCTGAGACAGGGCTGTCTCAAGCCCGGCAGCTACAGGTCTCCCGGGTGGCCAGGATGCCAGCACAACCGCACCCCCGTGGCAGCATCAGAGACCCAGTCCACACACACAGTGACCCTGAGAAGGCCCAGACGGCCTCAGGCTGTGTATGCCTCAAAGTGTAAATCAGGTGGGGCCCTGAGAGAGGGTCGAGGAGGCTCCTCATACCTTGCAGACCCGGGCCAACTCATACTGCAAGTCCTTGATAGCGTTGTTCTTTGATTCTAGAACATTCTAAGGAGAGAAAGGTGGATGTGAGTTAGAGCTTGTCTTTGAGCTGAGGTGGACGGGGGTTGGCAGGGGTCTGGGAGCTCCAGCAGGGGACCGCAGACATCCAGGGAATGGCAGCCTGACCCCATCACGGTGTGCATCCACACAGGGCGCAGCCAGCCGCACAGACAGGTCTTCAGAGGAGAAAGGGAAGATACCATCTGCCTCTCCAGATGGCGACTGTCTAGATGCTGGGAAGTGAGGACAAGAGATTAGAGGAGCCGGGCCAACCACGGCCCAGGGAAGGCCCCTTGAACCCCCACCCGCTGCCTGGAGGGTTCCTGCCTGGCCAGAGAAGTTAAGTGTCCAGGAAAGGCAAGAGCTGCCACCTGGCCCACGGTGACCCTGGCCCACAGGCACAGCTGCAGCAACCGCTGAGGACCGGACTGATTTCATCAGGAGTGCCGGCAACACAGCCTCATCCAGCTCCAAGACCAGCTGCCCCTCCCAAAAGTAGAGGCAGGAAAGCCGTCCTGACCTTTCTAACAGGGCCCTCGCTCCCCGCCGGCCGGCGTTCACAGGGATTCACACACAAACAAGGACAAACAAGGACGCAGACGGGCCCCCAGACCCAAGTCCATGGTGCCGCCAGCCCGGACTAGGCCCCTCCCATGTGGCTGCACCACCACAGGCCCCGAGAGCCTGTCCTGAGTGACTCAGGCCCTCCTGGCCCTGCCACCCCCTGAGCCAGGACTCACTGCTGCCCGAAAGCAGCACCTGGTCTCATCCAGAAATGGGCACTCCATAACGTTGGACTCCTCAGCACTTCTCCACCAGCAGTAAGTCCTTCACCCCTACTCAGTGCCAGCTCACCTCCCACCTTCCCAGAGGGTTCTCTCTGATCCAGTCTGCCCCACCCAGGACCTTCCATGTTTCCTTACCAGTCCCAAACCCAGGGGCACAGCCAACAGCGTGAGAATCACCCCCATCCCTCTGGCTCTGCCCCTTCGCCTCAGCCCTGCACTCCCCCCAACACCCAAGCAGCAGCAAGGGGCTCACAAGGATACAACCAAGTGGGAGCTGCAAGCTTAAGGTCAAGGCCAGGTGGGCAGTAGGCCAGTGCAGGATGCTTTACATAAACATGAAGTGACCTGACACAGAGTTAATCCTCAGGGCCTGGGTGTCATGTGAGCAAAGGGGGGTTTATGTTCAGCTGAACTACACAGGGACAAATCACCTAAAAAATGCTACCTGTGTAGGGACACCTGGGTGACTCAGTCAGTTAAGCGTCTGACTCTTGGTTTGGGCTCAGGTCATGGTCTCACGGTTCGTGGGTTCGAGCCCAGCATCAGGCTCCGGCACTGTCAGTGCAGAGCCGGCTTGGGATTCTCTGTCTCTCCCTCTCTCTCTGCCCCTCCTCTGCTCGCTCTCGCTCTCTCTCAAAATAAATAAATAAAACATTTTTTTTAAAATGCTATGTGTGCCATTTCTCAGGATGAAACACGCTTGCGCAAACCGAAGCAGTCAGCAGCCCCTAACTCCGAAGATCTGTTTCTCCATGAAGGAAAAGCAGACACACACAGGCACCGTCTATCCTGGAAGGATCCACCTCTGGGACAAGCTGGCCTCTCCTCACTGGGCCTCTCCATAAAGACATACAGACCAGCTGCGTTCTCTGGGGCCATGCACACCCGCGTCTGTCTCCCAGGCACCCAAGGGCACTGCACCTGGGGTTGTCTCACGCCCGGCAGCTACAGTAGGTCACCCAGGTGGCCAGGATCCCTGCACAGCCGCACTCCCGCGGCAGCCCAGAGACCCCTTGTCCAGCCTCACCCGTTCTTTCTGTGACATGCCCCAACTAGGCCCAGGGAACAGAGACACAAGGCCCAGCTCCAGGCAAGACGGCCTGCCAGGTGCTGTCAGGCTTTTGCTTGCTGAGCCAAAGCTGGCAGCTATTGCCAGGGTTCCTCAGCTGGCCCCACCAGCCCATGGGCACCCGGGCCCCATCTGTCGTGTTTACTGCTGTCCCCAGTGCCCAAGATGGTTCCAGCATAGAGGAGCACCACGAGGAACTGTGAACTTGTGGCCTTTGCTCAGACATAACTCCCTCTGGGAACCCTGCCACAGCACCCGCCACCACAAAGGGGCACCCACGGCCCTGCATTTCCCCGTCCTAACTGCCCACAGCCTACATCCGGACATCAAAGCAACCCAGGCAGACTGTGGCAGTAGTCTCAGCTGAGAGCTCACGGGCCCGACTGTCCCCAAGCCTGTCTCTAGGTTTGCTGCCAAATTCCCGAGGAGCGCCGGCCCACAGCAGCTTGGGAAACCCAGGGCCTGATAGGCTGAACTAAACCCATCTCGAGAACTGGACGGGCAGTGGGCTCAGGGCCAGAGGGGCTGAGAGGTTAAGGAGGGGACTGCAGAAGACCTCAGACCTGAGCAAAGCCAGTCAAAGAGAACCTGGGGAGCCTGATGGCACACACGGGCCTGTGAGCAGACATCTGCAGCCCCATCTATGCTCAGGCCACAGGAAACCCAGGACCCTCCCAACATCACCTGAGGGCCCCCACCGGAATGACGGAGGCTGGACACAAACACACGAAACAAGCGACCCCCAACCCGAGCTCAGGACGCCTACTGGGGGGCAAGGACATGAGGCTCCAGCCCAGCACCTCCCCAGGAGCCCGCCTGGGGCCTACCTCCAGCTTGCGGGACACAAGGGTCAGGGCGGCAGGGTCCAGGTTGGAGGCCGCCAGCACCTCATTAATCTGCACCTCTTTCTTCTCCACAGCAGCGCTCAGCGCCTGCAGCTTCCGCTCCAGAACCAGGTTCTTGAAGCCCACCTTCTGCTGCACCTCCAGGATGGCCGCGGTGAACTTCCTGTACAGCTCATCTCGCTCCTGCTGTACCTGCAAGGGACAGGCTGCAGTGGACAAAGAGGCCACCTCCCCCGGAAGCATCTCACTGGTCAGAAGCCCCCTCCCGCCTCTTCCCTGGGCCAGAACATACCACTTCTGCCGAGTGAACTCCATTTACCAGTGCCCACCCACGGATGGGGGTGCTGGGTGTCATTTACACTGCCGCCACACCCACTCTCTGTGACGGGATTAAAGGGCTGCAGCCATCCACACTGTGGAAAGCAGGAGGAAACACTAACTGGACCCTCGTCTACTAAGCTGTTTCAGGAGGTAGGAGGGCACCCTCGTTAGAGCTGGAGAAGCCCCACAGAGAGTGGCAGCGGCAGTGGTTTGTAACAGCAAAGGACGAAAACAAAGACATCTCTCCAGGGGAAGTGGCTGCATAACAAATGGAGCCTTCTGGGGCGCCTGGGTGGCTCACTGGGTTAAGCGTCCGACTTCAGCTTAGGTCATGATCTCACAGTTTGGGAGTTCGAGCCCCGCATCAGGCTCTGTGCTGACAGCTTGGAGCCCGGAGCCTGCTTCGGATTCTGTGTCTCCTTCTCTCTCTGCCCCTCCCCAACTTGTGCTCTGTCTCTCTATGTCTCTCAAAAAGTAAATAAATGTAAAAAAAAAAAAATTTTTTAAATGGAGCGTTCTGGCACAGAGCCGAACATGACTGTCCTGTGTGTACAATCTGGAGACAGCACAATCAAGGTGAGGTTAAAAAAAAAAAAAAAAAGCACAGCGTTCTTAAGGCATGAAGCCACCCGTACATAAGGGTGCACAGGAAGAAGTCTGCACAAAACTCAAGGAGCTGCTACCACTCATGAGAACCAGCACTGCACAGCAGGAGGGCCCTCTCATTTTCACTCACAGACGGCAGGGCTCCAGGACTTCTTTACTATGTGTGCCCGACAGTTTACTACTTAAACACATGTACATACATGGAAAAGACCCTCGATGCAAGGGCCAGGTACCCTTCACGTGCTTCAGAGGTGAGCCGGGGGGAAAGAGAATTGGGGGTGATGGTCTCCCAGCAGGGCACCTGCTCTGTGAGACCCTGGGCCTTCTCTAGAATGTACCACAGGGTTTTGCCTCATAAGGCTGCAGAGCGTGAGAAGTGGACAACAGGACTCCCAGCTTTCGAACCTAGAAACCCAGCCGCGGTTTTAAGGCTTCCTGAAACCAATGGCCGAGCCAGGGTTACAGGAAGGGTCTCTCCCTGACTGGGGGTCCCTGGGATGCCGGCCTGGCATCTGCTCACCTTGAGAAATCGCTGCTCCAGCACCTCGTGTTCCCACTGCAGGTCCTTTAGCTCTTTCTCGGCAACCTTCAAACGTGCTTTTGTGCGCTGGAGGGAAAAATGAAAGGTGGAGGACAAAGTGTTCAGGACCAGGCGTCCACGTAATGCAGGCTCCTGGGGGATGGCAAGGCCAAAAATAATTGTGGAAGAGAGCTGCTGCCTCAGGGGCACCTGGTGTCTCTGGATCAGCGCTGTCAGTTCGAGCCCCATCCTCAGTGTAGAGACTGATAGAATGAATGAAGGAACGAACGAATGAACGAAGGACTGGCTCAAGGACACAAGCAGCTGAGCGCCCCCCGCAGCAAGCTGGTGAAAACACCTATTGCCCAGAATGTGCACCAGCTTAACATCCTGTCCATGAAGGACACCAGTCAGACAAGCTGAGATTCAGCCCCCCAGTCCTGCCCTAAAGGCCGACCCTGCTCTGGGACCCAGGAGACACCTTGCTGATGTCCCTCCTCTCCTAGCCCAGGAGGAAGTGCAAAGAGGGAGGCACAGCCAGGCAGAAACTCACAACCAGGGTCTGTCTGTCCCTCTCATAGTTCCCGAGCTTCTTCTGCATCTCAGTCACGTCATCCCGAGCCTTCTGGAGAGGGTCTGTCAGGCGCTTGTTCTGCGCGGACACCTCCATCATCTCCCTCTCGAGGTGACCTTCCTTCTTGCGCATGTCCTCCAACTGCTCCTGTTGGCACAAGTACGGCAGGGGTGCGGCAGGGGCTCGGCAGGCAGAGCCGAGGTCTTCAGAGGGCAGAGCCAGGAGCCCTCCTGCCCACCAAGGACGGTCCTGAAGACCTGTTCTGTGTATAAACACGGAGTAATTTTGCAGTCTTCGCTTACTCTGAATCTTCTAGGAAGGCTGCTTCCACACAAATTGAGATTACACTTTTCCAGGACCCGAGGGGCATTCCCCACCGTGGGAACCCTGTCCCTGCCAGCACTTGCGCGGTGATGCCACCACCTGTGCAGCCATGCTGGGGCTCCCACTACAGTTCCGCGTGAAGCTTCCACCTGTCGAATGTGTCCTTTTCACGAGCCCCACCTACGCTACAGTCAGGGCAACATCCTGGCTGCCGCCAGCCACAGGTGTGGAGAGGCTCCATTATGAATTCAAACAAGGACAGAGGGGCACCATCAAACATCTTTAAAAGGAGAGTAATGGGCCCGACGGGGTGGAGACCTAGTGTCTGGGGCCCCCGGCCCAGCCGGCCCTAGCGCAGCACCTTGAGGGAGTTGATGAGAGCCAGGTTATTGAGGGTGATGTCGTTGTAGTAGTTCTTGATGTCCGTAAAGGCTTCTTCATGCCGCTGCATCAGCATGTTGATCTGGCCGTTCTTTCTCTCCTCCACCTCGTGGATCTCGGTCTTTCTCCTCAGGTCAAGTTCATCCCTAAGCATCTTCATTTTTTTATCATACTTGGCCTCAATTTCTGAAAGGCAGAAGCACATATACGGCAGCTTAGCAGAGGAACAGGTGGCCCAGTGTCTATCAGAATAGATGGAACCTATGGGCACCTGGGCAGCTCAGTAGGTTGAGCGTCCGACTCTCGATTTCGGCTCGGGTCATGATCTCATGTTTCATGGGTTCGAGCCCCATGTCCGGCTCTGCACTGATAGCATGGAGCCTGCTTGAGATCCTCTCTCTCCCTCTGTCTCTCTCTGCCCCACCCCTGCTCATGCTCTCTCAAAAAATAAACATTAAAAAAAAAAAAAAAGAATAGATGGGACTTCTAAACACGGCCCAGGAACATCCCCCGGGATGAAGGCTGTGCACACAAGCGTGGCCAAAGCACAGGACGGGTCTGAGTGGACCTCTCTCTGCTGAGGCTCACAGATGACATATTCAGCACACACACACCACTGTCTGCCTTCCTTTGCCTGTAGCAGGCATTGATAATCAATCCCGGGGTTAGGGTTCCCAAAACCAAGTGTCAGCTGATCCCACGGCTCGGTGGTCATCCAGGCCGACTCTAGAGCTTTGTCCGTGAACCCGACAGACTTCTCAAACGGGAGCCTCCTCGGGCCAGAAGCCATGAAGACTATTCTAAGAATACTGCCCACAAGACAATAACTGCCACGTGCCTCAAACTGCTGATTTGTGCCAGGAGTAGGGCCGTAGGTGGTAATCACAGCCTCCCCAACTTGCGTGGAAGTAAGTTGTTCCGGGATTCTGGGCAATCCGTCAGCCTTGGAAACTACATTTTCTCTCTGCGCGTCTAGGCCATTTTGACCTGGTTTCTGTGCCCTGGGTGAGCAGGCCCTAGAGGTAAATTTCCTTCTGACAGGACGCATGTAAGGAACTGACCTCGCACTTGCCTCTCGAAGTCATTCCGCATCTTGGTGACCTCCTCGCTGTGCTTCTGCGAAGGCAGAGAAGCAGGCCGTTACTAGGTGACAGACACACACAGAAGCCTCTCCCTGGGGCTGGCCCTGCTCCTCGGTGGTATGGAAAATCCAACTCCGGAAACTCTGCGCTGTTTCTGGAGGGTGCTGGGTTCCCCTCACCTCCGAGCTCTTGGACCATGCTCAGAATAACGTGGTTTTGGTAACTTCCGTGTTTCATAATTCACTTTCCTTGGTTAATGACCGAATGTTAACAGACGTGCTCAACACTGACCGTTCTTGGCCCCTCACTCAGCTTGCCCACAGGTCGGAGAGCACGGGCCATGTCTACACGGAGCTGCAGGTTCTCTCCAGATGCCTGACGGCCTGCTTCAGCTGTGACTTAGAGCAGCATTCACAATTATTTTCACAGTTATAGAGAGAGGTTTTGAATAGAAAATTTAGATTATTTTTTATAGGATAGTACTTTTGCACAAAGGGGTATTCTGACCACGTAACTACTCCATATCCAGGCCTCAGGTAAGCAGACAGCCTCACATCACCAAATTCACTGGAAATCTGTCTGTCAGCAAAGATCAGACTATTCTTATAGGTCCAAGACTTCACCGTCAGCCTTCACTGCAAAGTTTTTTCTTAGTTGAGGCTGCGGTGCCTCCAGCATGAGGCAAACGTATTAACAAAGTCTTCCGAACCCACGGCCAAGAAGAACCTTAGAAAACCAAAGTCAGACACATCTTCCCTCTGCCCAAAACCTCCAAAGTTCCCCCAACTAAACCCAGGTCAACAGCTGGGTCCTGACTGTGGCTTTTGATGCTGACAAGCTCTGACCTACCTGCCCAGCCACCTTGCCCCTTGCTCCTCTGGGCCTCCACAACAGCCCACCCCCTATGCCTTCTCCAGACCTGGTCTCCCTAAGCCTGGCTCAGCCCCACCGCCTTCCAGCCTTTGCCCAAATGTCACCTTCTCAATGAGACACTCCCAGAATTCCTTGTAGAAGAATACAACCCTACCCTCAACCCACTGCATCCTCTTCCCCACACTGCTCTTCCCACCGCGTTTATGCCTGTGGACATGCTCCACGTATCCAACACTTCGTTCTGTCTTTTGTCTCCTTCCTGGACTGTCAACCACACGTGGGCAGTCATTCTCTCAGTCCTGTTCCCTGTCCCCAGAGATCAGAACAGGGCTTGGCACCTTATGGGCACCAGGCAAATGAATCTCAACCTCCACCTGGAACCCCCAAGCCTCACTCAGAAAGGACCAAAAAGTTAGCCAGGTGCTTATGAACCCAGCTTGCATGACAAACTGCCATGGCCATGGAGGGGCTGGTATACCAGACATGTTAATGGTTGCATATATTTCTTTTTTTCTTTCTTTCTTTTTTTTTTTTTTTTTTTTTTTACGTTTATTTATTTTTTTGGGACAGAGAGAGACAGAGCATGAACGGGGGAGGGGCAGAGAGAGAGGGAGACACAGAATCAGAAACAGGCTCCAGGCTCCGAGCCATCAGCCCAGAGCCCGACGCGGGGCTCGAACTCACGGACCGCGAGATCGTGACCTGGCTGAAGTCGGACGCTTAACCGACTGCGCCACCCAGGCGCCCCTCTTTTTTTCTTTTTAATGTTTGTTTATTTTTGAAAGAGAGACAGAGCACGAGCAGGGGAGGGGCAGAGAGAGAGGGAGACACAGAATCTGAAGCAGGCTCCAGGCTCTGAGCTGTCAGCACAGAGCCCGGCACAGGGCTTGAACTCACAAACTCAAGATCATGACCTGAGCCGAAGTCGGACGCTCAACCGACTGAGCCACCCGGGCGCCCCGGTTCTGTATGTTTCTAAATGCACCTGACAGACTCCCTGGGAAAGCAGCCAGGTGTCAGGTGTCAGCAGCACATGAAGAGGACCCTAGGCTGGATTTTCCCCTTGGGAAGTCCATTTGTTGCTCAGATCTGAAATAAAATTCTGTACTTGGCCCCCAAATGGGATTTGTCTTTTTCTTAAATAGTTCAACTAATACCCAAAATGCAGGAAGCTTCTAAGCAAAATATGAATTCCCAGGTAAGTTGACTAATCAGGAGTTCACGGTCCCCAGCAGCCAGTCAGGCACTGGCGGCCCTCACACCTACCAGCCGCAGGTTCTTCACCACCACCTCGTTGGCCAGCTCCTGCTCCTTGAGCTCCACCTTCAGCGCCCGCATGTCCTTGCGCAGTGCACCCTCCTGTGCGCAGTGCTCCCTCTGGGCCAGCTTCATGACCACGGCACCCTCAGCCTTCATCTCTGTCAGGTTGTTCTGATGCTCGTACAGCAGGTGCTTCACCTTCTGCTTGTACACCTGCAGGCAGCGAGAGCACCGCTTGCTTCCCTGCACACTCTCACCCACACCCCGGCACACGCACACTCGCCTGCTCACCTGCCCGTGCATGCTCACCTGCAGGCACATATCTTTTTTTTTTTTAATGTTTTATTTATTTTTGAGAGAGAGAGAGAGAGAGAGCGCGCACAAGTTGGGGAGAAGCAGACAGGGGGACAGAGGATCTGAAATGGGCTCCAAGCTGACAGCAGAGATCCCGATGTGGGGCTCGAACTCACGAACCAGGAGATCATGACCTGAGCCAAAGTCGGACGCCTAACCGACGGAGCCACCCAGGTGCCCCGTGCACATACCCTTTTATAAAAAATACTTTCATGAGTATTTCATGAGTGGCTCAGTCAGTTAAGTGTCCAACTCTTTTTTTTTTTATTTTTTTTTTTTTAATGTTTATTTATTTCTGAGACAGAGAGAGACAGGGCATGAGTCGGGGAGGGGCAGAGAGAGAGGGAGACACAGAATCGGAAGCAGGTTCCAGGCTCCAAGCTGTCAGCACAGAGCCCGATGTGGGGCTCGAACTCACAAACCCTGAGATCATGACCTGAGCTGAAGTCGGTCGCTCACCCGAATGAGCCACCCAGGCGCCCCTAAGTGTCCAACTCTTGATTTCAGTTCATGTCACAATCTCCCATGTCAGGCTCTGCGATGAGCATGAAGCCTGCTTGGGATTCTCTCTCTCCCCCTCTCTCTGCCCTTCCCCCACTCGTTCTCTCTCTCTCTCTGCCCTTCCCCCACTCATTCTCTCTCTCTCTCTCTCTCTCTCTCTCTCTCTGAAAATAAATAAACTTAAAAAAACAACAAACCTTCATTTCCCAGTGTAAAGGATACAAAGGGCTGTGACCCCAAAGCAAGCAACAAAATGCCCCCCTGCTCGAGCCCCGTTCTTCTGGGCCATACGGTATGTCCAGCAGGGACAGGCAGGCCAGCTGCATTTACCTTGATCTCAACCTGGTGCCTCTCCTCAGCCTCCTCCATTTCCCGGTCCTTGTTCCGCAGCTCGGCCTTCTTCTCCTCCAGCTGCCTCCGCGTGATCTCCCAGAAGGTATGGATCTTGTCCCGCTCCAACTGGAAGTAGTTGCGCTCCTCACGCTCACGGTCCAGCTCCTCGCGGACACGGCTGACATGCTCCTCCACCTGCCGGGCAGAGCGCAGCCGTGAGGCCCAGCAGGGCCCTCCCCCCGCCCCTGCCCACTGCGATGAAGAAAGAAAGGCTGTTCTCACCTAAACACAAGTAAAAACTAAAAGTGAGATGTTAAAATATGATGCTAGAAAGGTCCCGAGGACAGGACATAATTCAGAAAATAGCAGAAGTACCTTGAATGTAACCAATAATCAAAATATGACTGTATCTTTTCATCCATTCCCAGGAATTTATACTAGAGGAATTTCTCAAAAGAACACAAGAGTTGGGGCACCTGGGTGGCTCAGTCAGTTGGACGTCTGACTTCGGCTCAGGTCATGATCTCACCGTGCGTGGGTTCGAGCCCCGCGTCGGGCTCTGTGCTGACAGCTCAGAGCCTGGAGCCTGCTTCCGATTCTGTGTCTCCCTCTCCCTCTGCCCCTCTCCTGCTCATGCTCTCTTTCTCTCAAAAGTAAATAAACATTAAAAAAAAAAAAAAAAAAAAAAAGAACCAAAAAATACAAGAGTTATCTGCCCAAAGACATTAGCCACACCATTATTACAACAGCAAGAAAAGTTTAAAGGAAGTAATCTGAGATGATTTTAAATACGGAAATGGCTGAGAAATTAGAGTAAATCTACTAAAAGGTTATATGGCCCAAAGACACATAAATATGAAAATGATGGAGCAGCATGTACACACGTTAACAAAACAATGCTAAATTAAAAAACATTCACCTTCTGGTGGTGCCTGGGTGGCTCAGTTAAACATCCGACTTGATTTCAGCTCAGGTCACGATCTCACAGTTCGAGAGTTAAAGCCCCGTATCTGCACTGTCAGCACAGAGCCTGCTTGGGATTCTCTCTCTCCCCCTCTCTCTCTGCCCCTCCCTTGCTCTCTCTCAAAATAAGTACATAAAACTTTAAATAAATAAACAAACAAACAAACGCTCACCTTTAAAGGTATGTTAAGCAAAAAAAATATACAAACCCAGAAGAACCCCTAACAGTCAAAAAGGTTTTGTCCGAAGCCCACTGCAAATCAACAAATAGGTTAATTTTTTTTTTTCTTTTTTTTTACGTGGGGCTGGCTCTTGGCTTTCTTGGGAATTTCATCTCCATCAAGAATTAGTCATCTTCAGAGCACAACTTCAGGCCACTCCGTGTGAAGTTTTTCTCTCCTGATAACCCCACTCCCCACAGGGAAACCACACTTCTCACTTCAAGAGAAGGCCAAGGGGCGCTTGAGTGGCTCAGTCGGTTGAGCGTCCGACTCTTGATGGCGGCTCAGGCCATGACCCCAGGGTCATGCACACGGTCTGCACTGAAAGTAGAGCCCACTTGGAATTCTCCCCCACTCTCTCCTTCCGCCCCTCTCCCCCACAAATAAATAAACATTTTTTAAAAAGAGAGAGAGGGGCGCCTGGGTGGTGCAGTCGGTTGGGCGTCCGACTTCAGCCGGGTCACGATCTCGCGAGATCTCGCGTGATCTCGCGTGAGTTCGAGCCCCGCGTCGGGCTCTGGGCTGACGGCTCGGAGCCTGGAGCCTGTTTCCGATGCTGTGTCTCCCTCTCTCTCTGCCCCTCCCCCGTTCATGCTCTGTCTCTCTCTGTCCCAAAAATAAATAAACGTTGAAAAAAAAAGTTTTTTTTAAAAAAAGAGAGAGAGGGGCGCCTGGGTGGCTCGGTTGCTTTAGCGTCTGAGTTCAGCTCAGGTCATGAGCTCACGGTTCATGGGTTCGAACCCTACATCGCGTTCTCTGCTCTCAGCAAATCCTTTGTCAGATCCTTTGTCCCCGTCTCCCTCTGCCCCTACACTGCTCATACTTTCTCTCTCTCAAAAAGAAATAAAACATTAGAAGATAAAAGTAAAAATAAATAAATAAAATGAATTAAAAACTTTAAGAAGAGAGAAGGCCAAGATAACAAGCCCCCAAGGAGGGGCAGCCAGAGCTCTGTGGTGGGGAACCTGGGTGGGGCTTGCCTCCCCATGGGGGTCTGATGAGGGGTTCAGCAGATGACAGTGTCCTCATGGCACAGACCTTTCGTATCTAGACTCAAACAGATAGCCTAAACCAGGCTCCTACCTAGTTCGATTGACTCACAGTCTCAGATTTCCCTCAATATTTAGGTTTCTTATAAATATCCAGATTTCTAGCTTCTCTTTGAAAAGCAGAAAACAGACCACACTGGAGCCCAGTGCCCCCAAGGTAACCATCCAATGAACTGACTGCAGCTGTCCCCAGTCCCTCACCCCTGCCTGGACCCTAGACAGTTCTGAGGTGTCAGTGCTCACACGTGCAACCTAACCACTGCTGTGTCACAGTTCTGTATCCACAGGGACAAGAAGTAAACGGGGAGACGAGAAACAGCTCAACTGATGGCAATGTGATGTGCCGTCCATTCCACACACAGCAGCCCCACCCTCTCTCCAAAACACAAACCGGAACCCATCACCATCTCCTTAAACTGCTTGAGGTTCCCCCGCATGTAAAATAAAGCAACCCTTCACTAGTGTACAAGGGCCTCTGTCCAGCTCATCAACTTCAGCTCATGTCACTGTCCCCGTCTCCTTTGTATTTATGTCTTAAAACTATCAAGGGAGTTATTAACACCAACCCACAAGCTGACATGGGACCCTCAAGAGGCCTATAGCAGACACTCACTCACGGGTCAGTCACCAACACAAAGGCTGCAGGGGCCACCACACCTACTCTCATGGTTCACCATGCACTGCAGTTTTTCACTGGAATTATAATTAGATAATTACGTTCTCTGGTCCTTAAAGTCGTCAAAATGGGTAAGTGGCTTAAAATAATTCCTACTGTTTAATGCAAATAAAATAAACAACAATATTATATATGCATATAACAGCTCAGTAAGCATCAGGTGCATAAAAGGATAAGACTGAAAGGATATACAGAAAATTAAAAATAGTTTTTATTTTGGAAAATCATGTCCTTCCAAATTGCTACCACCCTATTTAAAAATGTCTTCAGTGTACCGATGCCTTTTTTAAACTGTACTGTGCTTGAGAGTTTTGGAGCCGACGAAAAGTATGGAAATGGGAAGAGGTGTTATCTTGGTTTGGACACGAATGCAGGAGCACACTGAGGGGAGGTGGACGAGGAGGCAGTGGGCAACAGTCTGTAAGAAGTTCAGAAAGGGGCGCCTGGGTGGCTCAGTCGGTTAGACGTCCGACTTCAGCCCAGGTCACGATCTCGCAGTCTGTGAGTTCGAGCCCCGCATCGGGCTCTGGGCTGATGGCTCAGAGCCTGGAGCCTGCTTCTGATTCTGTGTCTCCCTCTCTCTCTGCCCCTCCCCTGTTCATGCTCTGTCTCTCTCTGTCTCAAAAATAAATAAACGTTAAAAAAAAAAATTAAAAAAAAAAAAAAAAAAAAAGAAGAAGTTCAGAAAGACAAACAGCCAGAGACAACTTCGAACGACACTCGCCACTCCCATCCCGACCTAATTCCTCACCTGCTCCTTGCTCATGTCCTCCGGAGCAAGCCCGTCAACAATCGGGGTAGCTTTGGTTTTCCCTTTCTTCCCTTTCTTCTTGGGCGCCTTTGATTAAAGAAGAGATGATCGGGTAAGACAGGGAGGCCTGGCTCTGATTAATTCCTGGGCTCACCGCAAGAGGAATACCTGTCGTGGTACCTCTGTCCTACTGCTCACTGTCTCATGCCCCACCTGGAGCACATCACTCCGCCCTAAGGTTTCCCCACCCTTCACCACCCACACATTTCTCTGTTGACACCTCTGGAGAAACAAGGAAAAAAAATCTTCCTTTTTAGAAGAGAACATTTTCTCCCTCAGAAAGGAAGGGACGGGGAACTAATTCCAAATCCATTCCTTGGTACGTGGCAGAGACCTCCTTGGTGTAGATGCAAAATGTGCTTGGCCAGGACAAACCCCGATACCACACTGCCAAATGTTACTATGTTGGCTATAATGCTTGGTCACCACCATAGAGAAACCTGCAAGAAACTGTTCAATAAGTCTAAGGAGAAATGTCTCCATAGCAATGATCACAGGTGGTAATAGAAGGCTTCCTTTCTTCCAAATATAAAACTCCTTCAGAGAATCAGAGGCGCCTGGGTAGCTCAGTCAGTTAAGCGTCTCTTGATTTCAGCTCAGGTCATGATCTCAGTTTGTGGGATCAAGCCCCACGTCAGGCTCTAATTTCTCTCTCTCCCTCTCTCTCTCTCTCTCTGCCCCTCTTCCGCTCCCGCTGTCTCTCCCTCAAAATAAATAAACTTAAAAAAAAAAATCTTTGGGGTATGTGGGTGGCTCAGTCGGTTAAGAACCCCAGTTCAGCTCAGGTCATGATCTCGCGGTTCGTGGGTTCGAGCGCCGCGTCGGGCTCTGTGCTGACAGCTCAGAGCCTGGAGCCTGCTTCGGATTCTGTGTCTCCCTCTCTCTCTGCCCCGTCCCCACTCGCGCTCTGTCTCTCTTTCTCTCTCAAAAACAAACATTTAAATAAATAAACAAACAAGTAAATAAACATTATTTATTACTAATTAATTTTAAACATTAA
Source organism: Herpailurus yagouaroundi (assembly GCF_014898765.1). Taxonomy (NCBI): domain Eukaryota; kingdom Metazoa; phylum Chordata; class Mammalia; order Carnivora; family Felidae; genus Herpailurus; species Herpailurus yagouaroundi. The sequence continues at coordinate 38,195,133 of NW_024412421.1, read as the reverse complement.
AATAAATACATAAATAAATCCTTGAAAGAAGCCTTGTCAGGAGCTGAAGCAGACAGCACTCGCCACGGGTGTGCTATAAATGGTTCACCACACGGACCTGCTCTTAGTGTCACTTGCTTTTAACAACTTTGACAAGATGAGAGAAACCTCCCACCTCCACTCACCTCTCAAGGGCCACTCAAGCACGTACTGAATTTCCAAATCCCTGTCTTTATGCCTAGACTTCTCCCAACTCTGTGACCCATGCTTTTGCATGTGCATGAATCTACATGTTTCTGTAACATATCTGTGTGTCTAAACGTCCCTATTAATGTTTTCATGTGTGTACATGCATGTCTACACGTCTCTGTAACATGCTTATGATTACAAAAAAGTTTTACGTGGATATCTCGGAAAACACAGAAAAGCAAAAAGTGAATAGGAAAATCACCCATATTCCCACAAGCTAGTGATACACATAAGTATTTTAGCGATCTTTTCCAGCTGATTTTAAAAGACCCATCCACTAAAATCTTTCCTCCTTCGAGAAGTCCCATCAGAAGGTCCCAAAGGTTCACCACTACTTGGCAATTCACAGCCAACTGCAGGGGCTTGGAGAGGCATTCTCCCCGCCAGCTGATGGCCCGCGGGCTACACCCCAGAAAATGCGCTACTGAACGCGTCTATACCATGGGTGCCAGGGCAGCTGAGGGCCCCAACACAGGAGAGAGGCAGGAGGAAGAACTGGAGAGGCGGTGAGCTCCCCGTCTTGCTCGGACAGGCCTGCCTCCCCCGGGGTTCTCCAAGGAAACAGCAGTTCCTGTATCCTGGGGCTCTGTCCAGTACTCCTTGCTGTAGCGGGAACTCCAGCCACTGCGGTATGCCTCAGACTCTCCATCCCAGAGACTGGGCGTCCTAGGGTGTCCCCTGACCCCGACTGTGCTCCATGGGACCCTATAATGTCAGACCCTAGGGCCCAAGGATCGGAGGACTGAGACTTCCATAACAAATGGGAAATCTTTTTGTCCCAGGTTCTGTTTTCTGGACGGCTTGCACATCAAACCCTGGATCTCGGCGCGGGGGTTGGGGGGGGGGGGGGCCCCCGGCGAGCACAGGAGCCTGGAGATTCCAGATCTCTCAGCTCAACGTGCGTGCGGGATGAGGGATGCGGCATGCGTAGCGCCCCATGCTCTCCTCATGGGAACGCCAGGAGAGCACCAAGGCCTCAATTCCAGGAACCCAGAGCTCCAAGCCTGCCCACTCTTGGGGTCTCAGTGCGCACAGGTCCCGGGACCCCAGGCCTCCCCATCCAGGGGTCTCTCTGCGCGCAGGACTGTCTAACCGAGGAGCCCCTGGCCCCCTCAGGGACCCTAGCCGGGTACCCCGCGCCTCCTCACCATGGCTCTCGTGGTGGATTCCCGCCGCGACCTGCAGACAGAGGCGCCCGCCCGACGGAGGCCGCAGCGTCTCCCGGCAACCGATGGGCGGTCCCGCGCGAAACCTCGAAGATCCTCGCGAGACTCGACCAGCCGGTACAGTCCCTCGCCGCCGCGGAGGCGAGTTCCTAGCAACTCGCGCTGGGCGGAACCCGGGGTTGCCCGAGTCGAGTAGGTCTTGCGGCGGCCTGGTGTCAACCGCACTCTGGATCTTCCCGAAGCTCCTAAGCGCATTTCGTTGGGGGACTATGGTGTTTTTTAAAGCGTGTCTCCCCGACTAGAACTTAAGCTCCCCGGAGGAGGAGGAACTGTTTCGTCCACTTCTTACCTACAGCGCCTAGAACAACAGTACATACCAGGTGTTCAGTTAAGAGTGCCTTCAAGGAAGGAGGGAGACCGCAAGGAAAGACAGATCAGCCGCCCAAGGCTCCCAGACGCTATGCAAATCGGATTCAAATTTGGGCCGAGGTTACGCCCCTGGGCCACACCCCCGCCCACCTTTGAAAATTCCTCCCACCAGCTGCCGCGGTGAGGGTGGAAGGTAGCTGGGTTTCCGCAAACCACCAGAACAAAACAGAAATAGGAAAGAAAAGTATTTTCCAGCTAGCTCCAAAGTTTTGAAGTCGGCAAGTGTCTCCTCAAAAATAAACTGCTCTGCCAGAGGAGGCCTCCTCTGTGGCCCCCGGTCCTCATGGTGAGGAAAAACTAGAAACCTCTGCCAGGGGTTTCCAGACAGGCACTGCAGAAAAAGCCTTAGGAGGTCCCTTTCCCAACCCCTTGCTCTGAAAACTGCAAATCATTATATGATTTTGGAGGTGAATTTCCAACCCCTGCCACCACCCTGTTGCCCACGTGTATCACTCCCTGTCAATCAGAAGACTAAGAATGTGTCATAAGCAAGTGCCCATCTTTACACACCATTTGTCCTCTTTGTTTGTACACCCTCTCTTTTAACATCTTCCTAACTAGTGATTTTGCAGCAGGTCATATGTTCCCATCTGTTTGGGGATGGAGAAGATTCCAGAATTTTTTCACCTTGGAGAGTTGCAGTGGGGACAAAGTGTGAGTAATGAAGAAGGGATCTGCCAATCCCACCCAAGGAAGAAGATGCCTCCTTAGCTGGGCTTGCTTAGGCCCCAGGCACACACACACAGGCAGTGATCTGAGAGCCACAGTGAGGACCCTGAAGGGCTTCCTGGTTTACCCACAGAAGCCATGACTGCTCTTGGACTGGAGCAGCCAATTGGAAGGACCCACCTTGCACAGAGCCATGATTTATTTATAGCAGGCCCTGAGGCGTTGTGAGGTCTGGTCACATCCCTGTGCCTACACCACTGGCCTGATAGGGGCCTCCTCCCCCAATGCCAGGGCCTCCCAGAGGGAATTTGGCGGGCCAGACAGTGCAGCTGGGTAACACGGAGGGGTAATTATTGTTATTTAACACTTACTTTGGCAGACCCAATATGCTAGGTGCCTCATGCTGATTGGCTTTTTTGCTTTAGAAGTCTGGGAGTTCTGAATTAAATAAATGCATTAACAAGAATTCCTTTCAGCAAAAAGGGCAAGAAAAAGAAGGTGAGCTCAGGATAACGAGACAGGGAATTCATTTGTCAAAAGCAGCAGCATCGCTTAGTTTATCGTTCCACAGAGAGCCCTGGCTGACAACTCCCCGGGCTCCTGACAGGCCCACAGTGACCTGTGCTTTTCATATTGGATTTGAGTTCAGATTCTTAGAAAAGAGCCTTTTCTTCACATGTGTGGCTCAAGATACTTTTATTCAGCATCAAGCTGTGCAGCTCCGAAACCCAGATAAATGGCATCTGAGTTTCCTGCAAAATCACAGAGCAAATGTTAACATAGACAAACCCCCTGACCATATTGTCTAATGTCTGCCTCTTCCTCATGCCTGCTGACTTGGTCAGTTAGGTAAACTGCTTCAGACCACTACATCATCATCGCTTCTCGGCCTTTTGGCTAAGATCAAGTGCAGACCACTACGTCAACTCAACAGATGCCTGGGTGTTAAGGTAATAGAATACTTCAGCGACACCTGGGGGGCTCAGTCAGTTAAGTGTCTGACTCTTGATTTCAGCTCAGGTCATGATCTCATGGTTCGTGGGATCGAGCCCCGTGTCGAGCTCCGTACTGACAACAAGGAGCCTGCTTGGAATTCTCTCTCTCCCTCTTTCTCTGCCCCTCCCCTGCTTGTTCTCTCTCTGTCTCCCTCCCTCCCTCTCCCGCCCTCTCTCTCTCTCTCTCTCTCTTTCAAATTACATAAATAAGCTTTTAAAAAAAAAGATAACAGAGGACTTGAGAAGACTGGACTCTCATTTAGAGATAAATAGTGAAGTATTTACAAATGAAATTATATAATGTGTAGGATTTGCTTCAAAAAAATCCAGCAAAGAAGGGAGGTAATTGATAGTAGAGAGGAAACATGATCAGCCATGAGTTAGTAACTGCTGAGTCTGGGTGTTGGGTACAAGCAGGTTAATTGTGCTATTCTCTCTCCTTTTGTTTAAAAATGTTCTTAATGAAAAGTTCAAAATAAATAAACACTGGCTCTGGAATCAGATCACCTGCTGGTCACCAGCTGGAATGCCTTAGACAAGACCCCCTCTGTACCCACCTACCCATCTCTCAAATAGGGAAAATTATTAAACAATTGCCATTACAGTTACTGTGGCTACATAACAGGTTATCCCCAAAAGTAATGGCTTGATACAGTAACAATATCGGTTTTGCTCATGAGTCTACAACTCAGCCAAGACTCAGTGGGGGGGCAGCTCACCTCAGCTCCACAGAACACCCCCAGAGGGGTGGCTCAAAGCGGGTCTCATGTCTGCCCCATAGCCTGAGGACTTAAGTCCGGTCTACTGGCTATTGCCGGCCAGAACACACACATTGGCGTCTTGAGTGGCCTGGAATTCCTCACATAAGGTGGCCAGGTTCCAGGGGGTCTTCTGAGGGACAGGTGAATCTCCCTTATGACCCAACTTCAGAAGTCACATGGCATCATTTCTGCCACACTCTATTGGCCAGAGCAGTCACAAGGCTTGCCCAGGTTCAAGCAGGAAAAGTATAGGTGAGGGAGTGTCTTGAGGGGAGTGGAAAGGTTCTGGAAATGGAATCAGAAATACCAATCTGGGGGTGCCTGAGTGGCTCAGTCGGTTGAGCGTCCGACTTCAGCTCAGGTCATGATCTCGCTCGCGGTCTGTGAGTTCGAGCCCCACGTCGGGCTCTGTGCTGACATCTCGGAGCCTGGAGCCTGCTTCAAAGTCTGTGTCTCCCTCTCTCTCAGCCCCTCTCCCTCTCATGCTCTGTCTCTCTCTCTCTCTCTCTCAAAAATAACTAAAAACATCAAAAAAAATTTTTTTAAAGAAATACCAATGTGACCATTTTGAGAAAATACAATCTGCCACCCCAGCTCACTCTGAACAGCCAGTACCTATCCCCTGTCCCAACTTCCCAGGGCACTCACTGGCTTGCTTATGGCCCCACCACCCATCCTAGAACTCAGTTTTGTCCCGGGAAAGCCAAATCTCTGCCTTTTGGGGTCACATGGAGGCCAGTGGCTCACAGCAAGGGCTGGTTCTCTACAGGGTCACGGAAATCATTTTAGAAGGTTGCAAACTGCAGTTTTTGTTCTCAGTTGTTTTGTAAACTAAAGAACAATGGGAGCCATTAGCCAGCCTCGGGGACTGACAGTCTCAAAGGCTGTGGGCTCCGGTGACTGGAGTTGGGCTGGGCTGCGAGGGCCTTCCTCGAGTGGCTGAAACTGTATGGACCACCTGCCTTTGAGAGGGTGCCTGTCCTGCAAACACCAAGTTCATACCCACCTCCCTCCTCTGTGGGCCTTTTTCACTCCCAGCTGGGTACAAACTCTTTCTCCCTGATGCTCTTCTGTGGTTGGTTTTGTTTTTATAAAAGTGCAGTCTTTGGGCTTGAATTCGGACCCTCTGGCTTCCAGTGCCTGGCTGTGCAGCCTTGGTCAGGTTACCTACCCTCTCTGTGCTCAACGTCTGCACCTGGAAAAACAGGACACCGTCTTCTTTGGATCTCTGGGAGAATTAATGAGATACTGCGCACAAAGAACTTGACACAGGGACGCATTCCAGGGGCGTGTGTTTGCGGTTCTCGACGCGCCCGGATCCTGCCTGCCTTCCCGGGGCGCCCTGGCTGCCCGCTCCCACCTCCCTACCTCCCATCCCCCACCCGCGCCCCACTCCGGCCTCGCCGTTACACTCCCGCCCAACCCCACCCACATGTGTTCTCCATAGTATTAGCCACAATCTGCAAATCTTTGCTTACAGGCCAGGGGTGTGGGCGCCGCCTTTGCCTCTCCTCGTGCCTCCCCTCCATGGCCAGCGAAGCACCGACGAGTAGCTGGCACCCCATAAATATCTGGGGGTGAACAAATGGACGGAAGTCGGCGCGGCTGCGGGAGGAGCGTGCGCGCTGGGGGCGCAGAGGGCGCTAGAGCCGCACCCGCGATGGGACGCCGCCGCCGGATGCGCAAGGGTCCGCAGCGGGAGACACGGTCCGCAGGGCCCGGGACCGGCAGGGGGCGCGCGCGGGGCCGGGCGGGGCCGCACCTGTGCTGCGGGGCTCGGGGGGAGGATGCTAGGGGGAACCCGGGCCCCGGAGCAGCTGCGCGCCCCGCCCCGCGGGCTCCTCCCCGCCGCCGCGGCCCCCCGGCTGCTGCCCCGATGCGCTGCGC